>NC_143522.1:26284431-26571931 GCF_031878675.1 Megascapheus bottae
AGAAACATTCACAAGGCCTCTTCTTAATCCCACAGCCAGGTGCCATGAAGACCACCTGTCATTCCAGCCACAGGCAGCTGAAACAAGGGCCAGCCTTGTCAGCTCCAGGCCAATGAGGGCAGAAAAGTCTGTGAAACAACATTTCCACAGAGGAAGCTGGAGGCAGTGGCGCATGCCTGTGATCCCAGTGAGGGCACAGGACACTGAGTTTTCTTCAGGAAAATGGACAGACCTAGGCCTCCTTCAGAGTCCAGGTGTCCAGAGTTCGGCCTGGAGAAGCCCTGGGCAACATTCACTGCACAAAGTGGAATGGATCCTGTGAGATCGCCTGCGAGTGCTGGGATGGCCACTAGAGGGCGATGCAGATGAGGCGCTGCAGAACCAGGCCCACTGCAAGCCTGGCTGTCATAACCAAGGCAACCTCAGCTCTGCACAAGGCAGTGGCCCTTAAAGGGAGAAAGGGAAGAAGGAAGGGAGGGAGAAAGGGAGGAAGAGAAGAAAGGAAGGAGGCAGGCTCGTAGGCTTCCAGGGCCCTGACCTAGTGGCGACTTGGCCCTTGGCTAGCCCCTTACCTCTAAGGCCCTCTGCAGGGTCTGGTGGTCAGAGGAAAGTTGGTCCAGTTGGTGCTGGTGATTGGAATTCTCCTGAATGAGAGGCCTCGCAGCCTCTATTTGGACTCCCAGCTCCAGCCCCTCTTCCTGAAGAGCCTGCAAGGAGACAGGAAAAGATCAGCAGTGCCTCCTGCTTCTCCACCGGGGAGTAACTGAGGGTCTCTGAGTGAGAGTCCAGGGAGGCCCTCAGTTCAAATTCTAGTCCCAGAAGAAAAAAATTTCCGATGGGGTGGGGCTCATTCTTGTAATACTGTCTACTCAGGAGGCTGAGATCTAGAGGATTGCAGTTTGAAGACAGACGAAGCAAAGAAAGTCTACAAGACTCTTCTCTCCAATCAACCAGCAAAAAAACTCAGGCTGCAAGTGTGACTCTAATAGTAGAGCTCCAGCTGAGCAAGTGGGTTGCCCTGAGTTCAAGCTCCAGACATGGCAAAGAAAAAAATAAGTTACCCAGGCTGGGAGTTTGGCCTAGTGGTAGAGTGCTTGCCTACTATGCATGAAGACCCGGGTTCAATTCCTCGGTACCACATATACATAGAAAAAGCCAGAACTGGTACTGTGGCTCAAGTGGTAGAGCCATCAACGAGAGACAAAATGTCAGATCTTAGGTGGTGACTGATCATAGCCCTGGGCTCCTGCTAGCTGCTGCTCTCCCCCTACTCCCACCCCTAGTCCCCCTGTGAGAAGGGAGGGCAACTTCTATGCACAACTATGCACAACTGAGCCTCCTGTGTAGAGGTAACAGAGGCCAGCAAACCCCCTCACCTGCAACCTTGAATGCTGGGCCTGTTTTCCGGGAAGGTTTGGCTGGAGCCCTTTCTCTCCTTGGATCCTGACTTGCAGGTCTGACAACTTCCTCTTCAAGGATTCAAAAGTCGCCCCAAAGTCTTTGTGCTGGGCAAGCAAACTCTGCGGAGACAAAACAGAGCCACTGCAAATGAAGGCCTTACCTTCTGGGTACCTTCTGTTTGTGTGCTGAGACTTGAGAGTGCTGGGGTGGGTACCTGTCCTGGGAGTCAGGAGCTGGGCCTCCCTCTGCCCCCATCCTATCAGAGATCTCTCTGTTCAAATAAAGTTTTATTGGAACAGAGATATGCCCATTTGTCTCTGCTATGCGGTCAGGTACTCACACACAGACACCCTCGGCTCTTGCTTTGTACAGCTTGTCTGTGGACCCTTGTTTACCATCGGTACCATGATGGACCCTGGGGAATGCATGCTTGCTGTCTCTCCCACTAGCTTCTATGTGTTCCATGGAGAGACCTCAACTTCCTCTCCTCCGTGTTCCCCTAATCCCCCCAATTCCTGAAAGCAGGCCTAGCCCTGCCCATGAGGGTCAGAACCTGGGGTGACATCGCAGCCTTAGAGGCAATCAAATGGCAGCTTGTGCAGCCTGAGCCTTGGTCCTGCCATTTCTAGAGCATGAGCCACTTTTTGAATGTATGAAATAAGACACGCCTCCCCACAGGGTCCTGAGACCAGAGGATCACAGATGAGAAGCTCTTGACCAGTGCCTGGCCTGCACCCAGCGCCCCATAGATTGTCATCATTAAGGTCACTGTAATCAGAGACCCAGAGGACATTCATCATAGAGAAGAGCCAGGTGCCAGTGGCTCACATCTGTAATTCTAATCACTTAGGAGTTGAGTTCCGAGTATCACGGTTCTGAGCCATCCCTGACAGAAAAGTACAGCAGACTCTTACTTCCAATGAACCTGCAAAAGTCCAGAAGTGAAACTGTGCTTCAAGTGGTAGAGCACCCGCCTTGAGTGGAAAAAGGGATCCCATCAAGGCCCTATACTGGCACCAAAAAATAAAAATAAAAATGCAAGCTCTATCTTTGCTTCAATATAGCAAGAGAGTGTATCTCTAGCAACAACCATATTTCTGGCATTGTGGTTGTTTAACCTTCGCAATTACTCCTGTGTGCCCTCCATTGGCTCTCTGAGGTACAGAGTTCTGGTGGGTTGGGGCTGGCAGCGTGCCAGGGCACCAGCTCAAAGGGAAGCAGAATCCTTTCTCACACGAAAGGCCTGAGATTGTGGGGGACAAAGATTCACCCCAGGGCCACCGTGGCAAGGGCTAGAGGTGGGATTAGAATCCCCACGGGGCAGCTCAAGAGCCTGGGCCCACTTACCTGCAGCTTGCTCCTCCTCTGCAGAAGGCGGTTGTGCAGCAGGTCCCTGTCTCGCAAGGCCCCGGCCACCTGCTCCAGCAGAGCCCCCGCTCTCTCCCCACCGAAGACCCCGTCCAGCAGATCTGCCTTTGGCGGCAGCACAGCCAGCTGCTCCTTCAGACGAGAACTTTCCACCAGGGCGGCCTAGGGAGCCCAAACCACGCATGAGCCACGGAGCACACCTGTGCCAGCCCACACGCGCCTGGCCTCTGGGTGTGTGTCCCAGGAAACAGCAAACCCACGTGAGGAGACGCCTTGGCCTGGAAGACCCTACACTGATTCTTCTCTCACTCACCCCCATCTGTCACCTCAGCCACGGCCAGGATGGAATTCTGCCTCCTACCTGTCTCAGCAATCCCTCCTCCATCCCACCTCCACGGGCTGTGCTTCCACGCTCAGCCTAGAGACCCCAACTACTCCACTCCCATGGTATATCGCAGGACAGCCCTTCCACAGTGGCCCACCCCACGCTCAGCCACTTGGGCCTCCAGTGGGGGGGACTCCATCACTAACAGGGTCCTCAGGGCCTAGCTGATGCCCTCTGGCCTTAAGAACTCTGAGACACAAACTTCTACTGCTTTAAGCCACCCATAAAATGCCTTAGGAGCCAGGCACTGGTGGCTCACGCCTGTCATCCTAGCTACTCAGGAGGCTGAGGTCTGAGGATCGTGGTTCAAACCCAGTCTGGGCAGGAAAGTCCATGACACTCTATCTCCAATTAGCCACCAGAAAACCAGAAGTGGCACTGTGGCTCATAGTGGTAGAAGGCTAGACTTGGGCTGAAGAGCTCAGTGACAGCGCCCTGGTCCAGAGTTCAAGCCTCACAATTGACCAAAAAGAAGAAGAAGAAGGCTTTAGGGTTTTAAGGTAGCCTTGGGAAGGCGCCAGGTAGGATCTGTTCTAGATGAGCCTTGACGATCTGTCACAAAACACTCCCAGGAAACACAGAGGCTGAGTCAAGAGGAATTGGAGGTTTGAGCCCAAGCTGGCTCACTCCATCCCCTTAAGCAGACAAGCAAGGAAAGAGCCAGCCCCGAGGCCAAGAGCCACAGTGCAAATAATGGCCTGGAAGAGTGGCTCACATGCCACATGCTTGGCTGGTAGCCCATTCAGTCCCCAACCACAAGAATCAACCAGTCTGGCTGGAGCAGGACTCCTTACCTCAATCTGGGGCAGGAAGGTGTGGATGGAGGGCAGGTCGGGCAGGCTGGCGGTGACATCCAGGAGCCTCTGGGCCAAGGCCTTCCACAGCTGCAGATCACGCAGGGGGCGCTGGAAACGCTGCCACAGCTCCGCACTGGCAGCATTGCGGAGCCGGGTGCTCAGAGCCTTCATGCTGCAAGGACAGGAGGGGGAGAAATGGAGAGCAAAGTGTGGGGTTAATCCAGGATTGAGGTGCCTGCATGGATTTCCCGGAGCCCAGCATGCACTTCTCTCTCCTACTTCTCGGACACCGGCAGTAACTGCGGTGGTGGATATGGGAGGTAGATGGCAGAGACTGCTGGGCACGGATATGACAAAGTACTGGACAAATGCAGCAGTGGTACTCACTACACACCATGTGGAAAATGAACTATATATACACCTTGTGGGTGGGGAAGGGAGGGGAAAACTGGGAGTGAGGGAGGGCTGGTACTGTCCAAGAAGAAATACTCCACTGACTGTGTAACTGCAACCCCTCCACACATCACTTTTATAATAACTATAAAAAGAATTTAAAGCATTGGCATGGCTCGGGTCTTTCTGAGATCAAACCTGCAGGCTCTTTATTGTTCTTATTGTTCTTATTATTAAGTTTGTGCTGGTATTGGGCATTGAACTCAGGACCTTGTATTCTCGCTTGGCTTTTTCCCACCGGGCTGGTGCTATAATATATGAGCCATAGCACAGTTAATTGGTGGTTAATTGGAAATAAGAGTCTCTCAGATGTTTGTGCCCAGTGTAGCTTTAAGCCATGATGCTCAGATCTCAGCCTTCTAAGTAGCTAGGATTACTAATGTGAGCAATTGACACTCAGCTTAAACTTGATCTAATTTTTAAAAAGATGAGTAAATAGCAGAAAGGTGGGTCTAATACCCAAAGGTAATCTGCCCCTGAGGACCTTTGCCAATCTAGAATCTACAAGATGGAGCAAAACTGCGACCCCCTCCATCCGTCCCTCCGCAGCTTTGCACACAGGAAGTCTAGCCCCTAGCCCACCCTGTCTCCGCATCCCACAGGAAATGTAATTCCCTGTCCCAATTCCACAGATGTGGACCTAGAACACCTGTGAGCGGAAGCATCTATCCTTCAGAAATAACCCCATGGCAGACGGAGGTATGGGCTATACCGTGGCTTGCAGACACTTTGAGCTAAGTTCAGGACACAGCAGGTGTCCTTTCTCTTACGGTCTTTGCTGGGCAAGGAAGCTGGGCAGCAGGGGCTGAGGGAGGCACACACACACCAGCCCTCCCTCCCCGCCAAAGATCCCCACGCAGGCTCTGATGTTTTGGGTTTGCTGTGGTCACCAGCAGAAAATGGCTTTTACCAGTGACCTCACCCTCTTCTAGCCACCACAGTGCCACAGCACATAGAAGCGGAATGAGCTGCCTCACAAGGAAAAGAAATCATGCCCAGGCACGGCCCAGGACAGCGTCAGTCACTAAGTAGGGCCAGGAGAAAGCACCCCATTTTCTGGAGAGGGGCTGGTAGTATGGGGCTTGGCCCCCACCCCGGCCTCAGCCCCCTCGTACCTCTGATACTCCTGGATGGAGGCCACAACACCATCAGAGAACAGCTGCAGGTCGGGGAAGCTGAGCAGCTCCTTCAGCTGGACCTGTAGCCGGTCCACGCGAGGTTCCTCCAGGGCCAGCGCTGCCCTTGTGGCCTGCAGGACAGGATGGCACCATGGGGGGGATGCTCGGGGTGGGGGGTAAGGGAGTTTGGGAATATGGGAAGGGGACTGAGCATGGGCCAGGGAGTACAGCCCTCCACCAGCTTCTCCAAACCGGTCACCAAGAGCAGGAACCAGGGGCCCTACTTTCACCTCAGTCCCCTCTCCCCACCCACAGCCACGGTGCCACGCTGAGCCAGTGGTTTTTGAGCGGTGACTTGTAAGTGGAAGCTGAGTATGGGCGAGTCTGATGAATTGGGGTTCAATGACCATTATTCCTTCTGTGCATATGAGGTGGGGGGAAGCAGAAAGACGGTGCAGGAGGGTGATCTGCCCTGCTGGGAGGCTGGATGAGAGACCACAGACCCAGAGTGAGCACTTACACCTCTCTCTTTCTCACTACAAAGACGGGGTGCATAAAGATGAAGATTCGAAGGAGGAGAGAAAATACAGGAGGGGTGCAGATGAAGAAAGACGGGGTGACTTTTCTTTGAAGCATTTCCTTCATGGAAATAACCAAAGACACAGAATGGAGAGGGGTGCTAATCCCTCACTCTTCTGAGTGCCCCCCAAATCTCCACATGCCATAGGCCGGCTCTCCAGCGTGGTGCTATTGGGATTTGTCTGCTTCCTGCCTCATGATGTGCTGACTCTGCCATGGGCCCCAGATAATGGGAAACTCCTAGACCAGAGCACCATAACCGTGAGCCCAAACCTTCACTCTTTGTAAGTTAATTCTCTCTAGCCTTTTGTCACAGTGTCATGAATGCTTGTGGGACCACCTCACAGGCACCTCTAGACACCTTCCCTTGTTTCTCACGCATCTCTCTACAATGTGTTCCTTCTGGTTCAACATCTCAAATCCCTTCCAAAGATGTCTACTCCTCATCTCACCACTGGCTAGGGACGGGCTCTGAGGCCCACGCCTGGCAGTCCTGCTCTTCCTCTGGCTTTGTTCTTTACCCACCGTGAACCTAGTCCTTTCATTGGAAAATGCAGACAAGCATCATTTTTTCTGCTTCCCCCAGGGCGGGGGCCCACGGATGCTTACGGAACAGAGCCTCCAGTGAGCCACCAGCTGGTCCTCAGTGGCCCCCGGCGAGGTGGGCTCCAGGCCCTGCTGACTCAGCCGCTCCAGGCTCTTCCTGAACTCCCCAAGCTCAGCCTCCAGCTGCTGGATGCGCTGCTCACAGGCGCCCTGGGACCGCAGCAGGCCCCGGAGCCGCCCATCCTCCTCCTGCCAGAGCATCTGCAGCTTCTCCAGGACCTTCCGCATCTCCTCCAGCTCTGCAGTGAGTCTCTCGGCACCCAGGGGAGAGGTGTTCCCCACGACCTCAGGCAGCTGCTTCTCCAGCCTTGCCAGCGCCTCCTCACCCCTGGGGAAATCCTTGGCAATGTCCTGCAGGGGGGACCAGAGGAGGAGAGAGGGCATGGGGGGCAGGGGAAGCAAATGTAAGCCTGGCTTCAGGGCCTCGCGCCTGTAATCCTAGCTACTCAGGAGGCTGAGATCTGAGGACCACTGTTCAAAGCCAGCCTGGGCACAAAAGCCCATGAGACACTTATCTCCACTAAAAAAAAAAAAAAGCCAGAAATGGAGGTGTGCATCAAGTGGAAAGTGCTAGAAAGCTCGGGAACAACACCCAGGTCCTAAGTTTAAGCCCGAGGACCAGCGCAAAAACAAAAACTGACTGAATGAATGAATGAATGAATGCACTACAGCATGGGTGCTGCAGGCTTCAGGGGAGTCCTGGGGCTCAGGCTGGGATGGGAAGGACTCACCTGCAGGGCAGCCAGGCGGAGCTCTGTGGTCAGCTGGCAGTTCCATCCCAGGCAGCTGTGAACCTTCTCCACCACTGCCTTCAGCCACAGCTGGAACTCATTCACATTGGCCTGGTACTGCTCGTGCTCCTGGACAATGCTGCCCAGTAGGTCCACCCGCTCCTGAGGGCAAGAGCCAACTGCTATGAGGCTTCACAATCAGGCCGGCCTGCTACGTGTATGGGTGCGTGTGTGTTCAGGGGTAAACAGCCCACATTCAGTCCTGGCAGTGGAAACGGAGAGGCACTATTTACCCCAGTTAGCAGCATGCAAGGAGATGGGTTTGGAGACCCAGATGCTCACCCTGCACCTGCCAACACTATAGCTAGCATTCTTCCTTGTGTCCAAGGAGTGGCATCAGGCTAGGATGTGGATGCAGCAGCAATGACAACACCGGCCAGAACACCGGCCTCTGTGTCCTCACCACATGGATTTTCCACACACAGCACCTTGGCCTCGCCTGACCACCTGTGGTAGCTTCCCATTATAACACCGGCCTTCTAGAGGGGAAGTGACTTGCCCAAGGCTGCTGGACCAGGACAGGTTGAGATGCAAGGCCGGTGCATGGGTGTCTCTGCCTCAGTCCCACTGAGGGCCCAACCACCCAGGTTAGTGTCTCTTGCTACTGCTCTCTCCTTATGTCTCGAGTGGCTCCTGCTGTCATCAAGCTGAAGCAAAAGCGTCACAGGTGAGCTGGGCCTCGGTGGCTCACGCTGCTAATCCTCGATACTCAGGAGACTGAGTTCTGAGGCTCCTGGTTCAAAGCCAGCCCAGGCAGGAAAGAATGTGAGAATTTTATCACCAAGGAACCACCAAAAAGACAGAAGTGGAGAAAGAGCTCAAGTGATAGAGTACCAGCTGTGAACAGAAGAACTCAAGCAAGAAGGCAAGGCCCTGAGTTCAAGTCCTAGTGCTGGTGTACACACACACACACACACACACACACACACACACACACACACACACACACGAGTTCTTTGGGGGATAAAGCGGGCAGGTAAATGATCTTAAAGCCTTCCCTAGCTACTTGTATATGCTGCCTCCCCTCAAAAGTTTTACAATATTAACTCACTTAAACCTCTGCACCAGTGACAGCCAGTAGGACAAAAGCTCTTGGGACAGGTGGAAGCAAAGAATTAGGATATGCTCAGAAGTCTCTGCAGTACTGCTTGAATGAGAAGAGGACCCTTTTGCATCTCTGTCCTGTGGTTCTCATGGCTATCTGCTAGGCCCCCATTTTTTTAGGCCCCCCCCCAATCCTGAGGGTCTGCCTCCCTCAGAACCCTCAGACTGCACCTTGGCCCAGGATCAGCTGTGGAACACCCTGGGTTAGGTGAATGATGAGGCGCTGGCACCCAGCGCGGCACAGAGTAAACAAACTATCTGTGATAGGAAGCAGGCGCTAGTGAAGCCTGGGGATGTGTGCCAGGCACGGCCATTACCAAGTGCAGTCCCGGGGGGAGGTGTCAGCCATGATGGATGGGAGAGCGCCCCACCTTCTCATTAAACCAAACAATGAAGCCGTCTGTGGCAAGAGCACTTGTCAGAAATGTCACAACTCAAGCCATTAGCAAGGGAGGCGTGGATTTATGTCCCTGCAAAAGACCCACTGACCAGGGCAAGATGCCAAACTCCCCTTCTCTCTGGCCTGGAGCCCACTGGCCAGGCACTTCAGAGAACAGAAGCAGTGAATTAAATACAACTCAGCTAGCCGGATGCTGGGAGCTCATGCCCGTAATCCTAGCTACTCAGGAGGCCGAGATCTGAGGACTGCAGTTTGAAGCCAGCCAGCGCAGGCAAGTCCTTGAGGCTTTTATCTCCAATGAACTACTCAGAAAAAGCTAGAAGTGGTGCTGTGACTCAAATGGTAAAGTGCTGGGCCTTGAGTACAAAGAGACTCAGGGATAGCACCCAGGACCTGAATTCAAACCCCAGGACAGGTGAAAAGGAAAAGGAAAGCCAGCAACACGGTCCTGGTATCAGCCCACCTGCAATGCTGGCTTTCCCCTTGTGGTGTTTTTCATGGCCAAACTGCTTACTTCCAGGCTAGGCCTGGAACCCTGGCCAAGAAGTCCTGTTCCTTCCCCTCCCCCGCCCCCCTCCAGTGAGCACAAAGCCTAGTGTCTGCAGTGGGGTAGGGTCCCATCTCACCAATGCCCAAAGCATTTGCTAATTCACTTGCTGGATATCTACAATAACAGATTTTTCTAGATGTTTCTGGGCCTGTTGGACACAATCCTTGGAAATGGGCTTGCACAGATTAACCGTGTCAGCAAAAAAAGTGTGTCAGACATCAGGAAGATTCCAAGGCTGTCCTCTCCAGAAATGCCTGATCACTGGGGTAGCACTGCCTTGCCAGAGCCTTGCATCGGTGAGAGTCCTTCACCCAGGGTGCAGGACTGGTGTCCAGAGGGAATCTGGGCCATAAAGGATTTTGGGGGGGGCCACTGTACAGGAACTGCTCCTCCTATTTCCTGATGCCTGGCATGAAACCAGCACGTTTCCTCCTCCAGAGTGGGAAGGCTGTCCATGCCAGGAGGTTGGTACGTGGAGCTAAGTTACCCTGGACCCGCAAGGCCCTGAGCAGGTCGAAGACCCCCCGCCCTCTATCTTGTCAGTGGTGGGACTTGAACTCTGGGCCTGGACACTGTCCCTGAGCTCTTCAGATCAAGGTTACTGCCCTACCCCTTCAGCCACATCACCACTTTCAGTTTTCTGGTGGTTAATTGAAGGTAAGAGTCTCACAGACTTTAGTGCTTTAGTTCTCGGGGCTGGTCCAACTGGCTTTGAACGTCGATCCTCAGATCTCAGCCTCCAGAGTAGCTAGGATTACAGGCGTGAGCCACCGCACCCAGCTAAAGCCCCCATCTCTTGCCACAGGGCACACAGTCCACCCTACTTCAGCCACCTCTCTCTTTTCACAAGGTCCCCATGGTACCGCGAGGATCTATCAGAGCTTCTGGCTTCTACAAATGCCAGCACGCAGACTTCAGAGTGGCTGAGGGCCCTCCCCTACCCCACCTCACCCCTGCAGCTGAACAAGCCAAGAGGAAGTCAGGAAGTCCCATCTAGATACAAGATCCAGATCACCCTACATCCATCGACACCCCATTTCTACACAGTGGAGGGTGGAGGCTGGGTGAAGCCAATTCTGGCCCTCAGGCAGGAATGAGTACAGCTGAGGGCTTCACTATCATCCCAGGGGACTTACCCAGTCACCCTGAGCCCCAAACACCACAGAAATCACAAGACCCAGCCTCCAAGTACCTCCCGACAGCCACCTTCCCCCACTCCTCCACTCTCTGGCACCCACTGGGACTCTCTGATAATTGGCACAAGTCCCTGCCTTTCATCAAATCTCCGGGGAGAGGCTGTGGGGCTGGATGCCTCTCCCTCCCAGGCCTGAGGGGCAGGCCAGAGAAACCTAGCACTTGGGCCTTGGGTGCCTCCAGTCTTAGGCGCCTGGCGAGGCGGGGCGGGCAGGTGGCTCCCATCCAGGGGTGAGCCTTCCTTCATTTGACAAATAATTCCGAGCACCTGCCGTAGGTCACACATGGACACATGCAGTTTCTATTTATTCTCAGGGCTACTGGAAGGAGAGAATTTCCTCTGTGTTGGAAATGCTGGCTAATGTTCAATGCGCACGCGCAGTGCTCCTTCGGTCCTGGGAACCTGGCCATGGCTCGGTGAGCCACCCCAAGACCGCAATGGTAGGAGGCAGTGGAGCCGAGCCTTGAACCCAATTCTTTCTCAATTCAGGAGCAGTCTTCTGGCGATGGATTCATTTCTCTGTTTATTGCACAACTACTTTCCTGTAAGTTGCTGGGAACTTGGAATCCTCCATTCCAGCCCAGGGGACAGAGGACTGCAGGAAGGCAGGGAGAGGGAGTCCTGCTGTTGGATTGCACCTTGCTCGCAGCCTGTGAAGCATGCACTGTGCCTGCTGGGAGCTAGGAGCCAGGCTGGGCCACCCAGGCTGCTGTGGGAATGGACTTCTACCAGCTGAAGCGGAGAACCCTGCAGGGAAGCAGCGCCTAAGAGAGGGCGCCCAGCCCTGTCCACCACAGGCTGTGAGCCACGGACTGACAAGGAAGTCTTGATCCAGGCAACTCGCTCCCACCCATAATCCTAGCCACTCAAGAGGCTGAGATCTGAGGATCAAGGCTCAAAGCCAGTCCATGCAGTCAAATCTGAGAGAGAGAGACTCCAAGTAACCAATACAAAGCAGCAAGTGGCTCATGGTCAAGTGCTAGCCTTGGGTGAAAAAGATAAAAAGAACCTGATTCTCTGAGTTCAACTCTGTACTGGTATAAATACAAACAAACAAAGAAAACCAGTCATCTTCTAGTACTACTACCAAAGGCCTGGTACATAACCTGGCTAGGGTTCAGGGTTCAGTTCTAAATAGGAAACCCCAGGACCAAGAAAAAAACAGGGGCTGGGAGTTTGGCCTAGTGGTAGAGTGCTTGCCTAGCATGCACGAAGACCGGGGTTCGAGTTCTCAGTACCACATACATAGAAAAAAGCCAGAAATGGTGCCAAGGACAGGGTGCAGCCATGGAGTCACCAAGTCCCCTGAGGAGATGCAGCCACAATCACAAAGACTCGGGAGCTCTAGCTCCTTCCATAGGTGGCAGGGGCTCTATAATATGTGCTGATAAACACCAGGAATGTGGTCCAGATCCAGAAGGAACAGCAAACTTTTAGGCATAATGTTACTTTAGCAGGGGCTGGTGGCTCACGCCTACAATCCCCACTACTCTGGAGGCTGAGATCTGAGGATGAAGGTTCAAAGCCAGCCTAGGCACTAAAGTCCCTGAGACTCTTATATCCAATTAACCTCTAGAAACAGGAAGTGGGACTTGGCACAAGGGTAGGGTGGTAGCCTAGAGCTGAAGAGCTCAGGGACAGCACCCAGGCCCAGAGTTCAAGCCCCATGACCACCACCCTCCAGAAGAAAAAGTTACTTTAAAACAAAAGGATAGGTACTCATAGGAAACAACCAAATACTGTTTCTAAAAACTAATCATTCAACCTACTAAGTCAACAAACTGTTTGAGCAGCAAATGAGAAGACAGACAGATGGCTGAGGTCGTAGGTTGGGGGGGTGAGTGGACAGATGGATGGATGGTGGGTAGGTAGATGGATGGTAGGTAGATGAACAGATTTTTGGATAGTCAGTAAATAGAAGGATAAGTGGATAGAAGGGTGATAGACAGGTAGATGATGGATGGGGGATAGTAGATAGATAGATAAATGACTCAATGGACAGTAGATAGTAGAAGGGGTGGGTGGATGGCTGTATGATAGATAAGATGGATGGATGGCTGGATAGGTATACAGGTAAAAGGATGGTAGTTATGGACGTATGGATGGATAGATGGATGTATGGATGGATAGATGGATAGATGAATGGATGGATGGATGGATGATAGGAAGATGGATGAACGGATAGATGGTAAGTAGGTAGATGGGTGGCAGATATGGATGGATGGGATGGATAGATGGATGGAATGGATGGATGGATGGATGGATGAATGGATGGATGATAAATGGATGGATGGGGTGGGTGTGTAGGCAGTGAAGGGCTGATTAGATGGATTCATGATAGACAATAGGTGGTGGATAGGTGGCAGTGCATATGGTGGAAGGCTGGGCAAGGTGAGCAGTGGATAGCTGGGTACAGAGCCATCCTCAGGTCTCACCTGGGCTCTGGCCTTCACTGTGTCATAGTCAGCCTTCATCCTCTTCTGGGCATCTCCATCCACGCTGGGGTCCCCGATCCTGTTGAACAGGGAGGCCGCCTCCTCCAGCAGCCGGTCCAGCAGCACTGCCTGGTTATCCACATTGTGCAGCAGCACCTGGGCGTGGCTCAGCTGCCACTGCTTCTCCCTCAGGCCCAGCTGCAGCTCCACCTGGGGCTCCAGCGTGACGGTCATCTTCTGGAACCAGCGGTAAAACTCATCTTGGGCCAGCAGGTACTCGCTCCAGTGCAGCCACACCCACTCGATGCGGCTGTGGGCATGGGGACAAGGCTGTCAGAGAACCATGCCTGCCGCTGTCCCCGCTCCAGTGCCAGGGGCCGTGTGAGAGGGGCATGATGGTGCTCTCTCTGTGCCAAGTGCCACCAGGTTCTAGAACTTTCCTGAGTCCTAGAGGACAAGACCCTGTGTCCTGCATATACACTGTTAGGTTAGGCTACTCCTCAGATCACCCTAAAGCCCAGCAGGTAGGACAAGACAGCTCAGGTGGCCCCAAGACACCAGGACTCAGATTCCAACCCTGAATTCCCACTGCCGGTGCACAATTTCCTCCACTCATTTCTGTCTAGTGTTAGAACGCTGCACTCAGGCCCTTAGCACAGGCTGCCTACAGATAGACAGGAGCTTACCCCAGAACCATGCCTGCTAATGCACAGAGCACAATCATAGCTGTGGGTTGGTTAGCTGCTACCAGGTAGGGACAGAGTGGGGGGATAAAGGCATGAACTCTCAGGATAACTGCCTCATCACCTGCCTCAGTTTCCCTATCTGCAACGTGGATATTGCTTTCTCTCCAGCCAACCTCAAGCTATTCTGCATAGAATTTCCAGTGAAAAAGTCTGGGAGTCTATGAGCTCAGTGCAGCCTTTGCCTCTCCGTGCACGCCCCTGATCTTGGAGATGGAGAGGATCACGAGGTGTTGATTCCTAGTCTCTGTCTCCCCCCATAGCCTGGCTCTCAGGTCCTGGCGGAGAAAGACCCTGGCTAAAGTGCTCACAAGGGAGCCCTTCTTACCCCAAAGCCATGCTGCCATTGTACTGGGCCACAAAAGCTAAGCCCCTATTAGGACTTACTGGCCAGACACAGTGGCTGGGACACTGAAACAGTATGTTATGAATCTTGATGGTAATTAGAAAGAGGCAGGCTGGGCTCTGGTTCCTAGGAATTCTAGGATTAGAGAGGTGTCCCCAGGGCAGAGGTCTTAGCCAAAGTGGTGGTGGGCATAGGCTGACCAGCAGCCACTGCAGACACAGGCCTGGCACAGCTGCACTGGGCTGCCCTACCTGTGGCAGTGAGTCATATAGGTGACCGTCTCCTCCCACTGCGCCTTGATGTCCCTCAGCTGGGTCAGGATATCAGGTTTCTGGTCCTCGAGGCAGCATGCCAGGAGGGCTTCAGCTGCCTGCAGCACCAGGTCCACTTTGACGTGGCCCTCAGGCTCCAGCCGGCAGATTTTCTGTGTGGACATGAAGGTCAGTTTCCCAGAGTGAGGCAAAACCCAAACAGACATGGCCTGAGGAAGCCTAGATCCCTCAGTTGGCCGGAGCTGCCTGCAGCCCCTCTTCCAGGTCCAGGGACACCTTGCTGAGGGGAAGACCAAGGCCTGGGGGCCAACCCCACGCTGACCAGCTCAGGGCACCTCAGAGCTTTGCCAGACTTCCTGAGCCTCCATGGAGGCTTCTGGCCTAGGCCTGCCTGCCCTGTGTCTCCCAGCCCATCTCCCTTCTCTCAGGAGTGTTTCCTTTAATCAATACCCAGATTCTACACTCCCACAAAGTCTCCAGGGCATCTGCACACAATTCCGAGTTTGGAAACCACAGCTAGAAGTCTGTTTCTCACACTTGGCAGATGAAAGCCTGTGGTGAAGGGGCCAGGCTCAGGGCTTCAGTCCCTGCATACCTCTGTCTCCCGCAGCCTGGCCTCCAGTGCCGCTCGGGGTCCCTGGGTGTTGTCATTGATCTGCAGCCGCTCCTGTATGGCCTTCATCCACTCCTGTGCGTCTTCCACGCTCCGGGCGAAGCCCTCCTGGGGCTGCTGCGTCATGGCACTGGTGGGGGCTGGGGACCGACCATGCATGGTCAGGCAGAGAGGCTGCAGAGAGGCCCCAGGCAGCCCACGCCCCGCGCTGGCCACTGACACCCTCCTGCAGCTCCTGCCTCTTGCTATGGCAGGAATGGGGAGCAAGCATATTGTGGGCTGCAAAGAACGCCCCTCAGCTAAGCCCTCAGGACCCCTGAGTGCCTCCCAAATGAATACCAGAGGCAGAGGCTGGCCAGGTTAGTGTACGTCTCACAGGGGCCCCCACCCCACCCCACCTCACCCTCCTGGCAGTTCACTGGTCAGTCTTAGGTGATGCTAGGCCTCGGCCCGGGTCATCATCCAAACCAATCCCCCTGCTGGACTGCCAGGTCAGCCTTACCCTAGGCTGTGGATGCAAAGGCTGGGTTTTCTCCTGCAACTTGCTTAAAATCCCACCAATTCCAGGCAAAATTCTTCTGTACTCCAGGTCTAGTTGTTGGCTAATAGAAGCTACCACTTGCTCTGGATTAAAGTTATTTATATCTGCAATTCATAGAAAGGATTGTATCTGGCTTATCTTCCAGTCTCCCAGGATGCCCTGCACAAAATAAGCTCCTGTCACTAAATAAGGTAGCTCAGAATGGGCATGAGGCCTAGCACAATAAAATACAGTTCCCCAAGCCATTATTTAAACTGACAAAGCAACATAATATCCCCCACACTAGGATGGCTTGCATTTGGGAATCTTATGCAGCCGACAAAAAATATAAGCCTCACAAGAACTGGTAAAGAGAATATGGAGGATAGAATCCCCCAAAGTGAGACCCATCTATACAATTCTACTCCTCATAAAAGCCAAACAAAATATCAACAGAAAATATAGCTCATAGCTGGACACAGTGGCTCACGCCTGTAATTCTAGCTACTCAGGAGGCTGAGATCTGAGAATCGAGGTTCAAAGACAGCCCAGCCACTAAAGTCAGTGAGACTTTTATCTCCAACTAGAAAACCAGAAGTGGCACTGTGGCTCCAGGAATAGGACTGTAGCCTTGAGCTGAAAAGCTCAGGAACAATGCTCAGGCCCAGAGTTCAAACCTCATGACCGACAAAAAAATAAATACACAAAATAAAATACAGCTCACAGAAAAAGTTGGGGAATCTTGACATCAGAGGGCCCATGTGAATATTTTTTCTCTTAGATACTTTATGAATTCCAGAAGAGACAGCCTGAAAAATAATAAAAGTCTTTTCTGAATATGGGCTAAGTTGCTAATCGGCTCTTCTGGGCCTTTGGTTGGTTATTCAATTAAACTCTGGGAATCTGGGCCCTGACCAACAGTCCTGGTTAGATGAACCTTAAAGGAGAACACTTGCTGTTGCTTTTTTGATTTGGGGGGAGGGGTACTAGGGTACTGCCCCTGAGCATTTTTACTCAAGGCTAGTGCTCTACCACTTTGCATAACTCCATTTCTGGTTTTTACAGGGGAGGGAGTTGCTAATTGGAGATAAGAGTCTCAAAGACTTTTCTGCCCAGGCTGGCTTTGAACCAGGATCCTCAGATCTCAATCTCCTAAGTAGCTAGGATTACAGGTATGAGCTACCAGCACCTGATGGTTGTTTTGATTTATTTGTTATTTAATTTTTTTTTGCCAGTCCTGGGGCTTGAACTCAGAGCCTGGACACTGTCCTTGAGCTTTCTCAAGGCTACTGCTCTACCATTTGAGCTATAGCACCACTTCTGGCTTTTTCTGTGTATGTGGTAGCAAGGAATCAAACTCAGGACTTCATGCATGCTAGGCAAGCACCGTACCAATAGGCCATGCTCTCTGCCTATTTTTTTAATTTTGTTGTTGGTGGTGGTTGTCGTGGGGCTTGAACTCTGGGCCTGGGTGCTGTCCCTGAGCTCTTCAGCTCAAGGCTACCACCCTTCCCCTTGAGCCACAGAACTACTTTCAGTTTTCTGGTGGTTAATGGGAGATAGGAGTCTCCTGGATTTTAGAACCCAGGCTGGCTTTGAACCATGATCCACAGATCTCCACCTCCTGAGTAGCTAGGATTACAGGTGTGAGCCACAGCACGCTGCTCTTATTTTTTTATTTTTTTTAATCAATACCTATTATAGATAAGGGGGTTCATTGCGGTATTTTCACACATGTATACACTGCACTCTGATAAAAGTCACTCCCCCCCCTCCTCTTTCTTAAAACAAATTTGACAGGTTTCATTCTTTTATTTCCATAATGCACAAAGCATGTGGGGTTCTGCGCCCATATTCACCTCCTCCACCCGTTCTGGTCACCCTCTCCCCTCCTGCTGGTACCATCCCCTACCAAGGCCTGCTTTACATTCTTGTCATTCATTTTCCAATTGTACAAAGGGTATTTCACATGCACACACACACTTCAATCAGGTGACGCCCCTTGTATTGCTCTCTTCCCACATTTCTCAAACAGTCCCACAATCGCAGTCAAGTTTTATGTAGCTAGCTACATGCAGATACATGGGTCTGCTTATGAACCTGTACAGTGTTCAGGTCTAGAGGCCACCAATTAGCGCCTTCGGATGTACACCCTATTAGCAGGGGAAGGTTGCAGCAAGATGTGTTTTGCAGTGTGGGCAGCTCCACACTGGTTTCCATAGTGGAAACCATTCCCATCTCTGCCAACAGCCCACCAGTGTCTCTCTCCACCTCCATCCTCACCGCTAGTTGCTATCTGCTTTCTTGATCTCCTTCAAAGACAAAGAGAAATGCAGAGAGGCCAAAGGGCACTGGAGAGTGGACTGCACCGGACACCCAGGGGGGTCCACACCCAGGCTAAGCCTGTTTGCTTTCAGAGCTCGTTGGACTTTGAATAACTCTTTTGAAAATGCCTCTTTTGAAAAGCAGGTTTGAATGTGCAGGTGAACGCTTACATTGGTCCCATGTGTGTCTGGCTTCCAAAAGTTCTGGTTTTATTTTTATAAAGAAGGAATGAAGACGAGACTAGATGAGAGGACAGCAGGGCGAGGGGAGAGATGGCTGAGGAAGTGGCAAGCTTGTGGGAACCCTCTCTCTGGACATGCCCACTGTAGACCTAAGGCCATGTGGAGACCCTGGAGTGATACCGGGAAGTACAAGGTGGGCTGGACAGGCTCACATCCAGCTCATGCTGGGCTCACAGTGCGGCTGCAGGCGGAGCTCAGATCTGGCGTCTCAGCCAGTGCTGTCAAACCCCTTTGCTTCAATTCAGCACCCAAGAATTTAGTCACCACCTCTCAGAACAAAGGCTACAAGCCAGGTGCTGGTGGCTCATGCCTGCAATTCTAGTCACTCAGGAGGCTGACATTTGAGGATCACAGTTCAAAGCCAGCCCCGGCAGAAAATGCTGTGAGAGTCTTGTTTCCAATTAACCACCAAGAAGCTGGAAGTGGAGCTGTGGCTCAGGCGATAGACTGAGTAAAAATGCTAAGGGACAGCACCTAGGCACTGAGTTCAAGCACTAGAATGTGTGTGTGCGCACAGAGGCACAGAGGCACATACATGCATGTGTGTATACATATATAAGCACATGTGTGTGGGCACGCGCACACACACACACACACACACACACACACACACACACACACACACAAGGTTTTCCATGCAGAGAATATAATGCAGAGAACTGAAGGAGAGCAAGCGTAGTCCGCCCTCGGTGCCCACACAGCACACCCACGCACCACTTCAAGTACACAGCAAATCACATGGTTTATGCAGAGGTCCACAAGCTGCTGCAAGCTTTGAAATCATGGTGAGCATAAACAACCCTTAGAGACATCTGTGACAGCTGCAATACAGCCTAAAAATACACATGACCAAGGCCAGCCCCTGCAAGTACCAGGGGCCTTTCTTCGCCTCTGCCCCAGTGAGGAAAAGCCACCAGCTGAGCTGAATAACAAGAGGACATAGTCGATTTTCTGCCAGATTTCTGGACCTTGAGTTCTATTCCCAAGCCTTGGAAAGAGTGCTAAGCCATCTAACAGCCAAAAGTGAAGGCAAATCTGTCCCCACGAGTGACCGCAGGCCTGGTGAAGCCAGGCATGGTGGTTCAGGCCTAGAATCCTAGCTCCCCAGGAGTCTGATATCTGAGACTTTTAATTCAAAGCCCATCTGGGCCAGTTAAATTCATGAGACTCGTATGTAACAAGCTGACATGGAGCTGAGTCTCAAGTAGTTGAGTGTCAGCTTTGAGTGAAAAGATTAAGAACAGAGCTCAGACCCTGAATTCAAGCCCCAGTTCAAAAGAAAGGAAGAAAGGGATGAGGAAGGAGGGGAGGGAAAAGAAAGAAGAAGAAGAAAGGACATTTCACAAAGGCCATCGACTAGAGATCGTTCTCCCCAGGGAAAGGTCCTCAGGGAGCGCCAGGGCCTGCCAGCTTTGTAGGTGACAGGGCTGGAGGTGGGGTCTCAGGCGTGGAGGTCCAGGTGTTTGGCAAGGTCAGGTGCCTTTGACAGTTTGACGGGAGAATAACCAGCCTGTTCTTAGATGATTGAAGAGCCAAGTGTCCCTGGGGGAATGGGTACAAGCTCCTGGTCCTCTTCCTGACCTAGGGTTCGATTCCTCAGTACCACATACACAGAAAAAAGCCAGAAGTAGTGCTGCTGTGGCTCAAGTGGTAGAGCTCCAGCCTTGAGAAAACCCAAGAACAGTGCTCAGGCCCTGAGCCCAAGTGCAGGACTGACAAAAAAAAGAAAAGAAAGAAGGAAGGAAGGAAGGAAGGAAGGAAGGAAGGAAGGAAGAAGGAAAAGAGTAAAATTGGGATCGCAGAATGATTGTCACCAATCCTGTCACTGGCATTAATAATGGCTGGCCATACTCATTCCATTTTACAAAGAGGAAACAGCTTGAGAACAGGGATAAAAACCTATGTGTAGGGAGATGATGAACCCAGACTCACAGTAACAACAAAAACAGCCTACATTTATCCAATGCCTGACTATGGGGAAAGTTTACTAATATTAACATTTCATTTATTCTGCACCTGGCTGTGGCAAAAGTTTACATATGGCTATGAACTTTTTATTTATTTCTAAGAGGAGACACTTGTATTCTCTCTACCTTTCACTGAGAAAGCAGAGGTTTGGCAATACTAAAAATGATGCCCAAGTTGTAAGGACACTAAATGGCACAGGCAGGGCTTGAACCCAGGACAAGTGCAAAGCCTTTAGATGCCACAGAGCACCTGTTTGTCCACTCTTGTCTAGACTTGCAGAAATACACCACATGCAGGGTAGGAAGGTCAGAGCAGCCCAGACTATGGGTCAGAAATACCCAAGGTCCAGAAAGTTGACTCCAGGACATAAAGCCAGGCCTTGGCTCAAGACTCCGGAACTGAAGACAACACACTGAGCTTCTGACAGTCAGGAAGCATCAGTCTTCCTGTTCCCCGTCACTCAGCCCTGTGCCAACCTGCCTGCCCACGAGCACTCTGCCTGGGACCCCAGAAGGTATGGGAATCG
Source organism: Megascapheus bottae (assembly GCF_031878675.1). NCBI lineage: Eukaryota > Metazoa > Chordata > Mammalia > Rodentia > Geomyidae > Megascapheus > Megascapheus bottae. Next base: position 26,305,169 of record NC_143522.1, read on the forward strand.
TGATCCAGGCAAAGCCCACCTCTAAAGTCAGGCCCTCAGATCAGGCAGTGCCTAAAAACTCTCCTGGGGCACCCTGGCTGACCAGGGCTGCACATACAAACGGAGTCAGGATCCTGGCAGGACCTTCCCTGGGGCCATGATTCACCCTGTTCCTGGTGACTCAGTCCAGTATGGTCACCCGAGGTTCCACCCTTCCCCTCGCCTCCTACTGGCCTCCTAAATGCGGATGGAATTCCAGGAACTAAGGGCAGCTGGTGTTAATCCCAAAGCTTATTCCAAGTGCATTGTGGGAACCTGTCTCACCCCTACACACACACACACACACACACACACACACACACACACACACACACACACACACACACACACGAGTGCTGCAGAGAAGTCCCTGTTCAGAGCACCAAGAGGATGTCCTCTCTCTCCTGTGGCATCAACAGAAGTGACTCTGAGAGCCAAGTGTCAGAGGGGTTGAGGGGGCCCTGCCCAGCACAGCCTGGCATGGGACCCAGCACCCACTCCTCAATCTTACAACAGCCCTCCAAGGCAGCTGAGTATGGAAGTAGCAATAAACTCTGGGCTACCACCCACCCTAGGAGTAACCACACAGAGGCCTGGGTAGATTAGGGGCTACACGGGGTCTATGTAGACTTTGGGGTACCCTCAGCCCCTCTGTCCACCAGCTATATAGGTGGCTCTGCATGCATGTGTTACACATCTCTGGATGCAACCATCCATGGACCATTTTGGTTTGAACTCAGCTCCTCATGTTTGCGGAGCTGGCTCACGCATCTGAAAATCCACCATTTAGGACAGGCCTCCAGCCTGGCTTTCCCCCCGCCTCACCCCCATTTTATTGGAAATAGCATCTCTAGAGCTTTTCTGTCCAGACAATCTTTTGGCTCTCAGCCTCCAGAGTAGATAACAAATGTGAGCCTCTGGCATCCAGCTCCTGATAATTGTTTTTTCTAAGTGCATTTGGACTAAATATATTTGGACTAAACCTTTTTCTGGTCATCTAGCAAATATTTGCATGACATTTACATGCCCGTAATCCTAGCTAGCAGGAGGCTGAGATTCAAAGATCCAGGTTGTAGCCAGCCAAAACATCCAGTGGGGAGACTCTTATCTCTGATTAACCAGCCAAAAGCTAAACATGGAGGTAAGGCTCAAGTGGTAGAGCACTAGCCTTGAGCAAAAAAGATACTAAGCTAAAGAGCTTAAAGCCCAACCCAGAACTGGCCCTAAATAAACAAACAAATGCTGGGTATAAGGCTTTTGCTTGATTTGTAGATGTGTTGCATATGTAGAATGCATTTCCAAGAACTGTGATTAAACACGCATGCACACACACACACACACACACACACACACACACACACACACACCCTCTCAGGGCCACAGTGGGTGGGGCCAGGGTTTCTTCCCTTGAGCCCTCCAACCACCTGGAAGGTTTGCTGAAGGAGAAACCAGCCCTTGGCCCCAGTGCCTAAAATATGGGCAGGGTGGGGCCTGAGCTCTGGCGTTCCAACTAGCTCCCCACTGTGGGATGTGGGAGGGGCTGGGACAGAGGGTCCCAGGACATGTACTGGTTCCAGCACAGAGGCCTGGATGTGATTTGCCAGGTTCCAGTGCCAGTGGGGAGTGGGAGTTACTGGGCCTGGGGAATTGTGGTCCAACATTCGCAATCTGAGAGCAATCAAAACTGATTCCGTGTCCAAACCAACCTCACCCTTCTTCCCTCCATTTCTCTCCAAAACCTCCCAGCAGGCACATTCCCCCCTGGAGAAAGGCAGCGCCTCTGGGCTCTGCACACCGCCTCTGGGCTCTGCACACCTCCCGGCAGCTGGGGCACAGCAGGGATTCCCCAGTACCCTAACGACCACCTAGGGGAGCTGGCTGCTTCCCAGGATAGGCAGAACCCCACTGCAAAGTCAGTGACCACCAGCTCTGTCCCCTGGCCTCCCTGCAGCCACTCTACTCCACAAGCCTCTTGGAACTCTGCACCCCCAGGCTGCCTCCCCTCCTCTCCCTCAGTCCCCCTACCCCCTCCCTTACAGAACTTGATGGCTGCTCTGAGCCAGTAGTGAGGGAGAGACTGTGCCCTCTTCTTTCTTAACTCTAGGAGACCAAGATAGCAGCACTAACAGCATCCTGGAGCTGACCTGAGGAGGGACAGGCGGCCTTCCTTTAGGGGGAGGTGAACAGTGACCATCCAGATGCCAGCGTGACTGAGACTCAACCAAAGGGAATCTATATTGGGCTACTGATTTCCAGGCCCCACTTCTCACTCCCATCCACCTAGAAGTCCATTCTCTCCTCCTCCTTTCCTGGGAAGCAAGTGGGCGACCTCACATGGCACAAGGCGGCCCTCAGCCACCAATCCAGTCAAGAAGCCGTCCGCCCCTTCCCTGGCACTGTACTCTCAACTTCCAAGTAAACTTGGCTTCTGTGCCCCCTTCCCACCTCACAGTCTTTTATTTGGTGGAAAGACGGCACAGGAAGCTGGCACTCAGAGGGTACACCCTACCCTTCAGCTCTATCCTCACTCAGGAGGGCGGGAGTCCTGAGAAGAAGGAAGCAGCCAGCCCACCCTACCCTCCACATACCTATGGACAGAATCTCCCATGTCTCTCTAGCCTGGGCATATCAAGTCCAGGACTTCATGAGCCCGAGCGCCCAGGCTTCCTCCCAGACAGACAAGACCTGGCCCAGTCAGGTGGAGCCACCCAGAAAGTCGCCTCTGGTGACAGCACCTGTCCTTGCCTTCCACACCCCAGCCAGCCTCCCTGACCAGCAGCCCCTCTGTACCGGGGCCATCAATCCTGCACCTGGTCTAACTGGCCCTGGGAGTCAGGTGTGTACCAAGCTAGGTCTGCCCATCTCCCCAGACAGAACCTCAAGCAAGAATCTTCCCCTGAACCCACCAGACCAGCCAGGCAGGCTGGCCCCGCCCTCTGGGCATCTCCAAGGAAACCAGCCACCACCTCTCTGGACTGTCAATCACAGTGACCACTGGTGCATGGCCACACCCATGGACCCTTTTAAGGGTGTCCTGTAGGATGCAGCCTCCAACACAGACCTCAGCTTTCAGGTGGGTAAAAATGTGTTTTCTTCAAGAAACACAGCTCCGGGCAAGGAGTTTGGCCCGGTATAGTTTGACCGGGATTTGATTCCACAGTACAACATACACAGAAAAAGCTGGAAGTGGTACTGTGGCTCAAATGGTAGAGCTCTAGTCTTGAGAAAGCCCAAGAAAGACAGTGCTCAGGTCCTGAGTTCAAGCCCCAGGACTGACCAAAACAACTTCACACTGTGCACCCAAATACATGGTTTTCTTATTTATGTAGTTTTTTTCCCCATATCTCAAGCTTCCTAAAGAACTCATAGTCTCTAAGAGAAATCTTCCCCAATTACAATTAGAGACACTCAGGCCTGGAGGTCAGAGCTTTTTTCACTCAACACCAGCACTCTACCACTTGAGCCACAGCACCACTTCTGGCTTTTCCTGTGTATGTGGTACTGAGGAATCGAACCTGGGTCTTCATGCATGCTAGGCAAGCACTCTACAACTAGGCCAAACTCCCGCCCCCCCCCATAGACTTTTATCTCCAATTAATCACCTAAAAACTGCAAGTGGAGCTGTGATTATAACTGGTAAAGTAATAAAGACCTCAGGGACACTGCCCAGGCCCTGAGTTCAAGCCCCAGGATGCTAAAAAGAAAAAAAGAAAAAGAAACTTCCCATATCCAAACTGCACAATGTGGTTAGTTTCCACATGTACACGTCACCTGCAAACGCCTACCCCATTCAAAATTAAAGCCTATCAGTCCCTCCTTCAACTTCCTGCCCTCTTCATCTGCCCTCTTCTCTCCACCCCATTCAGGGCAACTGCTACCTTTTTACTGACACTGTTGATTAGTCTACATTTCTAAAGTTCTCAATACGAATATAAAGTTCTTTCTTCTACATGTTGTGGCGGGGTGGGGGGAGTCTGGATTATGCACTTAGCATAATCACTCTAATATGAATCACACTGTCGCTGGTCACAATAGTGCATTCCTTTTATTGCAATGTAACATTCCACAGAATCTACACAATAGTAGTTTGGCCATTCACCCACTGACAGATGGTTTTGGCTACAACAAATAAAGCTGCTATTAACACTTGTGTATCAGCCAGGTACCAGTGGCTCACACCTATAATTCTAGATGCTCAGGAAACAGATCCGAGGATCAATATTCTAAGCCAATCTTCGGCAGACAAAGCCAAGAGACTTTTATCTGTATTAACCCCACAGGGAAAAAAAAGAAAGAAAACTAGAAGTGAAAGTATGGCTCACTAGCCTTAAGTGGGAAAAGCTAACAGAGAATACAAGGCCTTGAGTTCAAGCCCCAATACTCATGCCCATGCATGCCTGCACACACACACACACACACACACACACACACACACACACACACATACACGCACACACACAGCTCTGCACCTCCATAAGCCTTTGCTTTTTTGCTGTTTACTGGGTCTTGAACTCAGGGACTCACATTTGTAAGGCAGCTACTCTACTTGAGCCATGCTCCTAGTCTTTTTATTTTGCGCTGGTTATTTTTTATTTTATTTTTTTATTGTTGCCAGCCCTGGGCTTGAGCTCAGGGCCTGAGCACTGTGCTTGGACTTTCTCAAGGCTAGAACTCTACCACTTGAGCCTCAGCACCACTTCTGGCTTTTTTCTATGTATGTGGTACAGAGGAATCAAACGTGGGTCTTCGTGCATGCTAGGCAAGCACTCTACCACTAGGCCAAACTCCCGGCCTCGCTCTGGTTATTTTTTAAGATTGACTCTTTTTATCCTGGCCAGTGTTGACCACAATCCTCATCCCACCACAGCTGGGGTGACCACTGTGCCCCACTTTATGCAGAGTTTTTCTGTTGAGACGGAATCTCAAGGGCATTTTTTTAAACCTGAGTTGGTCTGGAACTATAATCCCCCTGATCTCAGATGCCTGCACAGCAGGCTTGATAGGCACATGATACTGTATCTCAGCTATTGGTTGAAATGAGGTCTCAAGCTTTTCCCCCTAGGATGGCTTCAAAGTATTATCTCCCCTATTTCAGCCTTCAAAGTAGCTGGGACTAAAAGCATCTGCACCGGACTCGGCTTATTTACATTTGCATATGTGACCCAGCACACTGGACTAGCTTCAGGTACTCTGCTAAGCACAAAGTGGGGCTCAGACCTCTCCTCCTTGCAGGCCTCTGTCTGTGGCCAGTACTTGGTTGTTGGCTAAAGCCCCAGGGAATGAGATGCTGAATGATATAGATGCAGCAGCCAATAAGGACCTGCTCAAACTCAAAGGTCCCTGCCGGCCAACTCCTTAAATTGGCTGACCCAAAGGACAAAAGTACGTGAAGGGAGGAAAGCAAACAGATTCACCCAGACTTCCCATGCACTCTGGCTGCCCTCCTATAGGTCAAGGCGGGACCTGAAGTCCTGACACCTCAAGTGGCTGCAGCTCTAGCCTCAGGGGCCATCTACAACATCCTCCCTCAGACTGGCAGTTCTCATATCAACACTAACTACCCAGGTCTGGCATTTCCTTGATCTCTAAGTCTGGAACAGAGGCTGATATACCATAGCCACCTTAACTTTGTAAATGGGGATGGAATTAGAACACTTACTCATTATGCTTGGTAGGTACTCAACATTCACTGATATTTTTTTCCTACTTGTGTGTGTGTGTGTGTGTGTGTGTGTGTGTGTGTGTGTGTGTGTGTGAATCAGTACCTGGATTTTCAGGCCAACATCGGTCCCTGATATATGCACACTGCCAGCTCAGAGAAAGCTAAAAAGTTAGAATTCAGGGTCAAAAGTGGGCTCTCACATAGACCATTAACCCCAAATTAAGCCTTCCTTAAGGCCACTGTGTATGGGTGGGGGAGCAGGCTGTGTATTGAGAACGGAGGACATGGGTTCAGTGCAAGCTTGGGCTATGTCCCTAACTTGCTCTTATACCCTATAGAGTCTCCTCCCTGCTAAAACAGCAGCTGCTGGCTCCCATGTCCTCCGGGCCAGGCCTGGGGGGTGGGGGCGAGGGAGGGAGTAGCTGATTCCAAGTGTGAAGAATCACTATCATCCTCTTCTGTGCTCACAGTGGAAAAGCTCTCTGTACCCTGCTGCTCTGTTACTGCTCATCATGGCTGGGGGTTATAATAACCCGCTGTGCCTCAGGCTGCACCAGGCTGTGGGTAGTGCATGCTACATTGTTTGAAGCTATAATCCCTAAGTGTGTAGGACAGCCACGGCATTTGGCAACGCTGTAGAATCAAATATGCCCTTCAGGTAGATGCTCTGATCCCGCCCCGACCAGGAGCACCCAGATTTTAAATGTTGTTCTCATGAACCTGCAGAGCCAGAATTGAAACTCCAGCCACCTCTGAAGGCTCTCAGCGGCAAAATGCTACTGCAGACGTGAGCTCAGAGCCGGTGGACAAGGAAAGGAAGAGCTGCAGGGAATGGAGCTGGATATTGTCCTCCACAGTGCTTTTAACTTCATGGCTTGACCTGACTTTCTTCTAGTAAGGCCCAAGGCCAAGTGCCAGCCATCCACAGCAGGCACTCTGCCAGTTGAGTCATGCCTCCAGCCCTGCTATTTTGGAAAGAGTCTCACAGACTTATCTGCCTGAGCGTTGACTTCCGTTTTCACATCTCCACCTCCTGAGTAGCTAAGATTACAGGTGTGAGCTGCCAGTGCCTGGCTTCAAGGCATCCATTTGTATCACAAATCTATTCTTCAAGAAAAGCAGTGAAAAACATCTCTCAGGAGAATCTTTATCTGAGACCAGAATAAACCGATGCCCAATGCAATGGCCTCCACCCCTGCCAAAGTCCGTCACAAGTACCTCATAGGTGACAGGTAACAGTAAGTCTCTTCAACCTCAAGTTCACCTGTGCCATAGGATTGCCCTGGGAGGGCCTCAAGGTCATCTGAAGAACAAGTGCCTATGGATATGATGTCACCAGATGACACTTAGGACTACATGGGAATGGCCATGTTTTGTGTGACACTGCTGAGGCAGATGGAGACACTGAGGCTGAGAGAGGCCAGCTTTTCTGACCAGTTAGACAATTCCTGAGTTAGGAAGAAGCCAGGGCCTGTCTGGTGCCATCATTCCTGACGCCTTACACAGCTGAGGCAGGTTGGTAGCTGAACCCCAGAAGCCTAAGTTGTCCATATGGCCCCCCAAAGGGAGGACAGTTTGTTCCTAGCTTGTGGTTACAGCTAGCGGGCTGGAGAGTAGAGACGGCCCCCAGGATAAACAGAAGTGAATGGGGCAGGCCCATCCCGTAGGGCCCCCAGAGGGGCTCCAGAGCCAACACGCACACCAAGCCCCATGGCAGATGGGTTTGGAAAGATGGGGCCAGGGCCTCAGAGCACAGAGTGAAGAGGTCACACAGGGCAGGCAGGCCACACCAGACCACTTTACCACCTCTGCCAGGTGTGAGAGATGCTATCTGCATTTGATGACAAATGTGTCCAACGCCTACACCTGACCAGAATCAGTCAGTGCCCCAGATCACAGAGATGAGCAAGCCAGGTCCTGCTGCTCCGGCTCTCACCTCTCAGATGACCCGATCTCAGTCTCATCCATCTGCCAGAAAATGGGCTCAATACGCTCGAAGGTGCTCAGCAGGGCTGAACCCCACTTCTTTCCCTGCTCCCCCAAGGCTGACGCACTAGACTTTTCTTTTTCCTTCCTTCCTTCCTCCTTTTCTTTTCTCTCTGTGTTTTGCTGATAGTGGGACTTGAACTCATGGCCTTTCACTCAAGGCTGATGCTCTACCATTTGAGTGTACCTCTACTTCTTGCTTTTTTTGCTGGTTAACTGAAGATAAGGGTCTCGGGCCTGGGCTTTGAGCTTACGATCCTCACATCTCAGCTTCCTGAGTAGCTAGGATTACAGGTGTGAGCCACCAGTGCCTGCCTCAAACTCTTCCAAATGCCTCTGTGGCCCAGGACTGTGGCCCAGGACTATGGCTGGATGAGCTGCACCATCAACCCTGTCTGAGCCTCATATCCTCTCTGCAGCACCCCCACCCTGCCCACCCGCCCACCCACAAGACTGAACAAGCCAGCAATCCCTGTTCTCCACCATTACCATCCTCTTGTAAATCGTCCAGAACTTTCCATGGAGTCCCTGCCACAAAATTTCCCTAACTGTTCCTTTCTGCTGGATAATTTGATTTTGATTGTATTCAGTGCTGTTTTTCTCTTTCCTTCTTAGTCCAACTGAATCATGTCTAAGTTTTCCATTTATTTAACAAGTAAGCAAGCCTCTGCCCCACCATGTTCTGGACCCCATGGCATTTGCATTTTTCTGATCAGGAGCCATTGTCTTCTTAGGGCTCTGCCTTTTTTCTTTGGCATCAACTGACCTCCTTCTTTGAAAGGTCATTGTAAACAAAGACACAACACTTGTGGTCTCTTGGCCTGGCTCTCTTGAGGGCCAGATCTGGCTGGGTGGGGAGGCCAGGGGCAGGGCCCACACTTGTGAGTCATTGCCATCTCTGATCCTGCCCAGAAGGGCCCTGAAGCTGCTCCTGGCCAGGATATCCCAGAGCCCTAACTCTGGAGCCAGATGGTCTGGATTCAAACCAGACCTCATGGCTGAAAAACCACATAGCCTCCATGAAGCAGACTGCCCTGCTCTGACTGGAGGCGTGGGACAGCCACAGCATGAGCCTCCTTTGAAGCTAGTGATAACTGGCAAGTCTCACAACAGGGCTGGCGCCTAAGAGGTGTAGCCTAGGTGTTTATTAACTAATAAAGCTGTTCATGTGACCATCTACAGAGCTGAAGGCAGAAATGCCCTGTATCATCCAGCAAAAAGGAAGCATGTAACTTAACATCCATTCTACAGAACATTTTGGACCATTTGTAGTGGAAAATGTGACCATGAACACCCAGGCATTACCGTGTGCACTCAGGCAAGGGGTGGTGGGACAAGCTATACTCCCAGTACTGAGACAGGAAGACCAATCACTGAGTTCCAGGCCTAGTTTTTGAGACCTTGTGTTAAAAACAAAGCAAAAAGCTGGGCACTGGTAGCTTACACCTATAATCCTAGCTACTCAGAAGGCTGAGATCTGAGAATCACAGTTCAAAGCCAGCCTGGGTAAGAACGTCCATGAGACTCTTATCTCTAATTAGCCACTCAGAAACCGGAAGTGGCCCTATGGCTCAAGGAAGTAGAGCCCTAGCCTTGAGTGAAAGAGCTCAGGGACATCACCCAGACCCAGATTTCAAGCCCCACAATTTCAACAATGAAACTGTGTCCACGATGGAGGTTCAGGGCTAGGAATGTGGCTTGGTGGCAGGCACAGGGCCAGATAGCATGTACACAGCTCAAGCCCTCTGTCCCAGCTCCTCACGCCTGTCATGGCAATGTGAAAATGGATACGTGTGACAAACCAGTAAGTGCAGCTCGGTTCCAACACTTGATTCATCAAAAAGGACCAGCAGGTCCTATTAGGGCCCTGTCAGCCAAACTAAGCTGTGAAAAGACTACAAAAAAAAAAGTTTTATAAAGATAGAGAGTAAAAGGAAGATGGGAACAAAAGCTGGGTTCTCTAAAGCAGTGGAATTCTCAGAACATTTAAAAACATGCAATTTCTTTGAGTAAGCAGAAACTGAATATTTAAAACATGAAAGTCCTTTGAAGTTGCATTTTATAATGCATTAAAAGATTTCATGCAGGCCTTGTAGCTCAAACCTGTCTGTAATCCTAGCTACTTGAGAGGAAAGCTGGAGATGAGAACAGGAGATTCAAGTCCAGAACAAGCCAAACAACAGCAACAAAAGAAGTTTGGGAGACTCCATCTTGACCAATGACCAAGCAATGGTGAAAGTCTGTCATCTTCAGCAAGACATGGAAATATATATATATATATATATATATATATATATATATATATATATATATATACATATATGACAAAGAAATCCAAGATTCTCTGGGCATAAAGTCTATCAAAAATAAGCAACTTGGGGCTGGGAGCATGGCCTAGTGGTAGAGTGCTTGCCTAGCATGCACAAAGCCCTGGGTTGGATTCCTTGGTTCCTTCCACAAACACAGAAGAAGCCGAAAGTGGTGCTATGGCTCAAGTGGTAGAGAGCTAGCCTTGAGAATGTCCAAGGACGGTGCTCAGGCCTGAGTTCAAGCCCTAGGACTGAAAAATAAATAAATAAATAACCAGCTACAGTCAGGCAACAGTAGCTCCTGCCTGTAATCCTAGCTACTCAGTAGGCTGAGATCTGGAGGATCAAGGTTTGAAGCCCATCTAGGTAGTTAAGTCTGTGACTTCAACTCAAAATTACCATCCAAAAGCAGGACTGGAGACATGGTTCCCCTGATAAGAGCACCAGCCAAGCAAATGGGAAGTCCTGGTTCAACTAGCAATAAACAACTCCGTCTAAAACTGAGCCTGGCTTCTCCATTCTCAGCAGTGTAACCTCAGGAAGTTCATTCACCTCTCCTTTCCTCCATCCTCTGGGATTTCTCAGGGGATAAAGGACTAAGACCTAAAGCTGCTAAATGCTGGTTCCAGCGTAAGCACAGCTACAAGCAGTCACCCATTCCTACTGCCCATTGTTAAATCAGAAGGATTAGTTAATCCTTTTTTTTAAATTTTTTATTGTAATTAATAAAAGGGTTACATGATATTTGCCAGATAGAAGGTGCATTAATTCACATACACTGATACCCTTTCACATGTCTTGATACCCATTACCCCCCCTCACCCCCCCATCCTTTTTTTTTTTAACTCTAGCAAAATAAACTTTATTTGTTTTTTTAAAAAAAAAGAGGACTAACTTTTTTTTAACAGATAAGGTTAGGTTCCGGGTGGTTAACAGAAGGGTCACACACAGCATGTGATCCCGCTATCTGTAATCGTTCCACAGGCAGGATCTCAGGGGTTTTTCGATTGTCCCCACTCGGCTGAGCTACAGGTGACATTCAAATGTGACATTCAGGAAGGGCGTGTTGACACTACCACCTGCCTCAGAGCTGAGACCTTCAGATCCCTTCTCCCAAGCGCCACTCCTTCCCCAGAGTCTCTAGGCCCTGGTGAACAGGCTGTGTAGATTATAATTAGTTCCAGCCTGTTCCTGCCAGGGCTTCGAGATGCCAGTTTATGATGTGTCTTCAGAGGCCAAGGCCACCATTGCGGGGACAACTTTCCTTCCTTTCTTCTATGGCTCAGCACAAAGGGGTTACCTGGGGGGATTCCTCTAAGCTCCCCCACACCTCTGCAGGCACCCAGCCCACCCTCACCCTCAGGCAGTATTCTTAAAGTTTTATTGGAACATAGCACACAGCAATATTCTTTGGTTTACAAATGTGTGCAGCTGTTTCCTGTAACAATAGAAAGCAAAAATAGCCTTGTCTAGTGATTTATAGAAGACATTTGCCATCCCTAGGCCCCCATCATAGAAGCCAGGGCCTGGCTCACTGCCAGCTCCAGGGAACGCCCCCCACCCACCCATCAGCCCCCCCATACCCTGTCACATTCTGCCAGGTTTCCTCCAGCAACCGGGGCCATGGCCAGGCTGCTCTGCGTGGATGGAGGCGAAGCTTTGGCTGGGGCCCTGCTCTTCAGTGCCGGGCTCGTCTGCTGCTGGCTGCAGCATGGAGCACACCAGTACAGAGACGCAGGAGGCCCCTGTGATCCCAGCCCATATCACAGTGCTGTGACCCAAGCACCCCTGGACATGGTAAAAAATGTTGGTGCCAGGTGGGGATGGCCCCATCCAGCTGTCCCTGTGTTCTCATGTCCTAACCTGGGGCTGGACGCTCTCCAGGGTCACTCTGGGAGTGAGCAGCGTGGGCCATCCTGGGTCTTGGGGCACCTCCGTCACCCTGTCCCCCAGCAGAACACCAGGGGCCTGGAACACTGCCTTCCTCAAAGTCCTGCAACTTGGGCTCCTGGAGGGCGGGGCTGATGGGCATCCAGGGGTCGCCCAGGCCTTCCTGTGGGCCAAGGAGGTGGGAAGGGGCAGGGGCAGGGCCGTCCAGAGGTGCAATTGCTCAGCTTCCAGACTGGGAAACCCATCGTGGGCTCCGTGGACTGGGAGTCAGGAGACTCTGCGAGGCCCCGTAGTGAAGTATGCGGTATGCGGTGCCCCACACGCCTGGGACGCCAGCTCGTTTCACACGCTCTGACCCCTGTACTTCACAGTCCTGACTGGAGCCATGGCGTCATTCTTTATCCATGAGTCTTTCTTTTTATTTCACCCATTTAAACTTCAGTTTCATTTTAAAAGGCGATTTAAAAAAAAAAAATCTCCACCTTACCTAGAAACCCAGGGTCGGCGCCAGGAACTGGTAGCTCAGGATTGTAGTTCTAACAACTCAGAGGCTGACATGGGAGGATGAGGAGCCCTAGCCAGCCCACGCAGGGAAATCTGTAAGGCTTATTTCCAAAGAACAGCACACGGCCATGCCCTAAACTCAAACCCCAGGACTAACACAAAAAGAGAGAGCCTGCCATGCAGTGGCTTGCGCCTATAATCCTAGCTACTCAGGAGGCTGAGATCGGAGGATTGCCATTCAAAGCCAGTGGAGTACTAAAAGTCCAAAAGACTCTTATCTCCAATTAACCACTAGAAAACCAGAAGTGGTGCTGTGGCTCCAGGGGTAGGGCAGTAGCCTTGAGCTGAAGAGCTTAGGGACAACACCCAGGCCCAGAGTTTAAGCCAGACAGAGAAAGCAAGGAAGGAAAGAAGGAAGGAAGGAAGGAAGGAAGGAAGGAAGGAAGGAAGGAAGGAAGGAAGGAAGGAAGGAAGGAAATGATGCTTATCTAATATTGTGTGGATGTAATGGCTTGTTTGCTCCTGAAGCCTGGGGTACAGTGGGGAGAGGAGGAGGACAAGCAGGGGAAGGGAGGGTGGAAGAGGGCAGGGGAGGGGAGAGGAGAGTTACAGAGCTGTTAAACAGATCCGTATCTTTGAGAGTTCTCCAAAAGTGAAATTAAGGTATTGACAAACATCCCTACCCATCAGAGTCCTGGGGACATTTTCCCAGAGACACCAGTAGGAATGGCTCTTCAAGAGGTTTCTGATCTAATCTATCCGTCTGGTCCACGGTGGAGCCCCGTGGGTGGCTCAAGACCTCCCTGCACCCCACCTCAGCTAAGTGGAGCAGGATGAAAAGAACAAGCAAAAGGTCTGATGGGGAGGTCAGAGGTATCACAGCCACCCCACTCACCTCATCACGCACTGGTGACCCCAGGCCCAGCTCTCAGAGACCTGCCCTCATCGAAGCCCCAAACTGTAGTGAGGAGGGTCCCCCTGAGGCTCAGGGTAGGATGTTAAGACATATCCCCCACTCTTGGGTTAGTTCTCCAAGAGAAAAAGTATTGTACGGGTCCCTTGGTGATGACAGGTCCTGGGAGAGCAACAGTGACCCAAGTATGTGGCCCACATCCATCCTCACCCTCTTTGTGGCAGAGTCCAGCTAAGTAGCCCAGGCTGGCCTTGAGCTTGGGATTTTCCTGTCACCACCTCCCGAGCCACCTTACACAAATCCTTATTCCCTTCAACAGGGATGCCATCTTTCCACGTGGACGTAGCTTGGCTGGCTGCTCCAGCTCAGCAAGCCTCCCTGACCTGCCAGGGCCTGGGCAGAGGCCAAGGGCCCCTGAGCCGAGGGCTGACTCAGCAGAGCTGGGCAGCTTCGGGGCAGAGGAGGCGGAAGTGGTGAGCTTCCTCCAGCTCTAGGCTCTAGGGAAATGGGTAGAGCCTCGGGAGACCCACTGGAAGGTGTGGCTACCCTCAGACAGGTGAGTTACGAGTTATCCCACAGGTGGCAGAACCTAGGGCCCCACCCAGGCCTATCAGATTGAAGGCAAAGAAGAAAGCCAACCTATGCTTTGCTTAGGGAGAAAGATGGCCAATGAGACCCTGCTCTGTGGGGTCAACTAACAACCCTGCTGAACGCTGAGCTCAGTAAGGTGTGAAGCACAGGTCCAACAGCAGAAAAAGGGGACCCCACCCCCCACCTCACAGAGAAGGAAGCTGACTCTGTCCCTGGAAAAGATTACAGATGGGGTGGTGTATACCTGTAGTCGCAGCTACTCAGGAGGCTAAGAGAAAAGGCTTTCAAGACCAGTCTGGACATCTGTTATGAGACCAGTTTTGGGTTTGTTTGTTTGGGTTTTTTTTGGTCTTGGGGCTTGAACTCTGGGCCTGGATACTGTCCTTGAGCTCTTTAGCTCAAAGCTACCTCCCTACCCTTGAGCCACAGCACCACATCCAGTTTTCTAGTGGTTAATTGGAGATAAGATTCTTCCGGGGAGGGGGGGGGAGTGGGAGCTGGGAGTTTGTCCTAGTAGTAGAGTGCTTGCCTAACATGCATGAAGACCCGGGTTTGATTCCTTGGTACCACATACATAGAAAAAGCAAGTCATGGTACTGTGGCTCAAGTGGCAGACCACTAGCCTTGAGAAAACCCAAGGACAATGCTCAGCCCCAGGACTGGTTTAAAAAAAAAAAAAAAGGAGTCTCATAGTTCCCAAGATGTCTTTGAATCTCTATCCTCACCCCCCAATACTGAGCCACCTCACCCAGCAATACTGGTCTTAAAAAGTAAGAGTTATCTCACTGCTGGTGGCTCACGCCTGTCGTCCTTGCTACTCAGGAGGCTGAGATCTGAGGATGATTCGAAGCCAGCAGTGGCAGAAAAGTCCAGGTATATGAGACTCTTATCTCCAATTAGCCACTTGAAAACCAGACGTGGAGCTGTAGCTCAAAGTGGTAGAGCATTAGCCTTAAGAGGAAAGTTAGGGAGTTAGGGTGAGGGGGAGAGCTCCAAGATAGTACCTGGAGGTCAAGTCTCACAAGCAACAAAGTTCTTAAAGGATCTAGCCAGGTAACACCCCCAGGCCTGAGTTCCCTTTCTCCCAGGTACCTTTGTATTATGCATATGTAATCTATTTGTTCCAGTATGCAAAGCCCATACCCTGAGGGCAGAAGGTTGAAGGGTTTCCGTAGCTTAGCCTGGCAGGTGCTGATAGCGAGAGGCACTAAATTTGGGGTTGAACAGGCTGAGTTCAGTCCCTAAGTTCCTTTGCCCAAGGCTAGAGCTCTTTCATTCAAGGCTAGGGCTCTACCACCTGGAGGCACAGATCTACTTCCCTAGTTTTTGAGTGGGTTATCAGAAAATCGGAGATAAAAGTCTGACTTTAAACTGTGATCCTCAGATCTCAGCCTGGAGTAGCAGGGACTATAGGCCTGAGCCACCTGTCCAACTTAAATACTGTTTTGGCTTAAAAAAAAAAAAAGCTTGGAGTTCTTACTTGGGCCCATAAATGAACTGGCAGCAGGATAAAAACTAGGTGCCCAAGCTAATGTCTCCATTGATGTCCTTTGATCAGAGCCATTCTGTCCTCTGGTCCATTTGTAATCACCTGGGGCCCTGGTAAGACTTTACAGTTAAGCATCTTGTGATGTCTGCAAACTATCCCTCAGACAGCAATGCCATCCCCTTATCATCTTATAGCACAAGCAAAACTACCCCCCAAGAAAGAAAATACACAACCAAGACAGACTACCCTGCAGGCAACAAGGGCAGGCTTCCTTCAGCAATGAAGTGATATCATAATACCCCCCAAAGACTGAGATAAAGGTCTGCCAGGCATACCCTGGCTGCCAGTGGTTAAGAATACATACTCCTCGCAGGGCTCACGCCTATAATCTTAACTACCCAGGAGGCTGAGATCTGAGGATCTAGGTTCAAAGCCAGCCCGGACACAAAAGGACCTGAGACTCTTACCTCCAATTAACTTCTAGAAAAAGGAAAGTGGGGCTTGGCTCAAGAGTAAGGTGGTAGCCTTGAGCAGAAGAGCTCAGGGACAACACACAGAACCAGAGTTCAAGCTCCATGACCCCTCCACCTTACCCTCCCCCAAAAAAGAATACATACTTCTCTCCATAGGACCCAATTTTTGGTCTATAAAACACAAAGTGCCTGGTGGCACCCATGTATACATGTTTTTAACACATAAGCATATCGCATACATTGAGACTTTGTCTCCTACAACCTTCAATTCATATGCAGTTTTCCCACAGAATATATCCTAACATGATTTTTGCTTATTTTTTCGTTGAAGTGTGTGTGTGTGTGTGTGTGTGTGTGTGTGTGTGTGTGTGTATTGGGCCTTGAACTCCAGGCCTTGCACTCTTGCCCAGCTTTTTCACACACAGCTGGCCCTCTAGTCATACCCTTAATTCCTGAAAAATCTCCCTTCTTTGGCACACAGGGGTGAGTGACCGGACCCTGATACCTAATTCCTGGAGTCTGGGTCTGGGGTCCACACCCTGTTTCAGCCCTGAGTGTAACATCCACTAGATTGCCCCCACAATGCTGGACAGGGCAATGCCATGCCCTGGCTTCTGTCACCGGAGTCAGCAGGGGGAAGGAATGCGTGCAGCCAGTGTGGGCGGAAGGGCCCAGAGCCCAGCTCGCAAGGCAGGCTTGACCGAGAGCTCAGTTCCTAACCCTGCTTCTTCCTGTGTCAGATCAATGCGGGAACTCAAGGAGCTATCGTCCGCTGCCTTCCCAGCACAGACTGTGCCCAGGCTGCACCCCCTGGACCTCTCCTTGGCAGCCACGTGGTTTCACCCAGAGGAAAGCAGTAACTATAGATGCCACGAGGCAGAACTTTTGTTTAACACACACACATACACACACACTCAATATTTTCTACAGTTACTTCTGAGCAAAGTTGAGCTTGCAATCTACAAACACATAAATAGGCAAGTTATGTAAGCCAGGCTGGCTGGCTGCCTGGTCTGGGACAAATGACAGTTGACCTTGCCAGCACCTCGCTGTCTCATGTGCCACCTGAAACCGCCAGCCCGTGCTCACCAACAGCTCGTGATGAAGTGGTGGGTAAGTGTGGGTGGAGGAGGTGGTGAGTGGGGGCTCCTGGGTGGGCCCTGTCTTCCACAGGCCTTTGATGTGCCAGGGCCCATGGCATGAGTCACAGAAGGGATTTCCTCTGCATAATGGCCTGGCAAGAGGCGGGGGATATGGGCCTTGCAGAAAAAGAACAAGATGCCTGGCTGGCTTCCGCGCTCCTACCCCCAGTTTGGGCACAGGCATCACATATAAAGAACTTGGGGAAGGTAAACATAATAACTAGGAAAAAGACCAAACTCAAACATTAAACAGAACCAGGAAGTAACAACCACAAAAGCGGAGCAATGGCTGTCCTCCTTTTACATCATCAGCTATTAGAACAAGAGACAGAAAGGTACGCTGATGGATCACTCCTACAACCCCAGCTACCCAGCAAACTGAGAGCTCAGGATTGCAGTTTGAAGCCAGCCCAGGCAGGAAGAGTATGAGACTCTTAATCCCAATTAACCAGCAAAAAGCAAGAAGTAGAGGACCAGCCATGAGTGAAAAAGCTGAGACAGAGCGCAGGCCTTGAGTTCAAAACCTCAGTACTGGTGCATACATTTACAAAAGGAAAAACACAGACATGACCACGGTAGCCCCTGGTTCAGAAAGTATGAAGCCCCCAGGTAAGAACTACTAACATTTCTCCCCTCTTTTTTCTGTTTCTTCCTACCTTATTCCCTTTTACTAAAATAAATCCTCTCTAAACTTCTACCTGGTAAGCTTGTCCACTCGAGCTTGCCCAGCCCGGTCCCTCTGCATCATGATCCACTCATTGCTTACCCACATGCATTCCACAAACACAGCCAATAGCCATGCATCCAGACACAGAAAACATTTGGGGAGCAGGGCACCTGTGACCCACACCTGTAGTCCTAGTTACTCCGGAGGTTGACTTCTGAGGTTCACAGTTCAAAGCCAGCCTGAGCAGGAATATCTGAGACCCTTAACTCTAATTAACTACCAAAAAGCCAGAAGCAGAGCTGTGGCTCAAGTGGTAGAGCACCAGCCATAAGTAAAAAGGGCAAAAGATAGAACCCAGGCCTTGAGTTCAAGACCCAAGACTGAATGAGAGAGAGAGAGAGAGAGAGAGAGAGAGAGGAGAGACAGAGAGAGAGACAAATAGATAGACAGACAGACAGAGAGAACATTTGAGGGCTAATTGGATCCCTATTGAGCTTTTCCCCCATTATTATGTGTATACACATTTACATTGTCTAGGCTCTGACATAATCTAGAGCACAACTTCAAGCATTACAGAATAGTCAAACATGGTGGTACATATCTGTAATTCCCAGGATTGGGAGGATAAAGGAGGAGAACACTTAGCTTGAGAGGCCAGCCTGGGGCTACATGGTGAGACCTTATCCCACAAGGAGGAGGAGGGAAGAAAACCCTCAAGCCTACAGGAGGATTGCATAGGTTCTGTGAGGAGCATTTGATACCTGACCTCTATTGTTGTTCATAGCATGCTGGGCAGGGGTTGTGGTCCTGGAACCAAATTCCCCATGAATGCCAGGGGAAGAGTTTAGGGGCTAGACAGCTCTCCAGTCTACATTCTGGGACACACAACATCCCCGCCCAGAGTGATTATCAGACTCCAGGAATTTCCAATGCTAGAGAGACAATAAAAGCACGAGATAAGACAGGCTACCTGGTGGGGCGGGGCCAGGTCCCTCAGGGGCTGGGACAGTGGGTGGCACAGTTCTGGGATCTGAACAGATTTTGAAGCCACAGTTCTGGGAGAGCAAACTCGGCTATGGTGGCGGAGAGGTCAGGAGACTTCAAGATTCTGGGTCTGGTCCCCACATTGCATTGCCCAACCCCCCCCTCCAAGAGTTGGGTCACTGATGAGAAGAGCAAAGATGAGGACTGCCTTAGGTCCAGACTAGAGCTCATCTATGTGTTCTGCCTAGAGAATTAAGAACTGCCAGGAGTAGGGAGAAGAAGGTGGGGGGAAAAGAAGGGAGGGAGACTAGACACTGCTCTCCAGGCTGAGAGGATGTGTACATGAATAGGTCACAGACCAGTAGAGAATCAGATCAAGTATGGATAGCAAAGCGCAAGAACAGGAATCACTAATCCTGTAGAATCTTCCAGAAGGTGGGGGAGGGAAATGGCTACCAAGACATGTGAAAGGGTATCAATGTATGTGAATTAATGCACCTTCTATCTGGCAAATATCATGTAACCCTTTTACTAATTACAATAAAAAAAAAAATAAAATGCCAAAAAAAAAAAAAAAGAATCTTCCAGAAGGTGCAAGTGGGACATGAAGAAGCAGGGAAGGACTGTAGGAAGAGGAGACTGCCTCCTCACAAACAGGCAGGTGAGAAAGGTCAGGACGCCTGGATTTTGTAAGACTCAGAAGTCATCCAGGCTGCAGTGTCAGAGCAAGGACAATGAGCTCGCCTCTCGGGCAGTGACCTGCCTCCGCTGGGGTGGGGAGATGATGGGCTCACGGGGTAGGGGGGCACTCCTGTCCCCAAATGCACACAGGGCCTGGCTGCAAAGGGAGAAATCACCGGGACTTTCAGGAACCCCAGGGATCAATCTCCAAGCCTACACCTTCAGAGTAGGAAACGGAAGCTGGCAGTGAAGGACAAATGGCCGCCCCTCCCAGCACGAAGGAGAGATGGCCCGTGAGTCAGCCTCCCATATTATTCAGCAAATGTCACTCGGGAGAGACTCAGCCCTTCCCAGACCTCACAAACAGCTCTGGGCTTCATTAGAGTCTGAGCGGGGCCAGCTTGGCGATGATACCTTCCCACTTCCATGTTAGCACGACACCACACCACCAGCCACAAGGGCGCCGACTTCAAGGGACAGAAAGAGCTGTGGCCTGGGAGTCAGGAAATCTTCCTCCACACAGACAAAGCCATCTCTAGGGGTCCAGCTGATTCTGGCACCTCCTCGACCCTGCTGCAGCCTTCGCCTCAAAAACCCAGGTGAGGTATCTCTAATGAGAAAATCTGCCAAGCTCCCCAAATCCAAAGCTTTATGATCCCCCAAATGGAAAACTTCACCACTGACCTCAAGTGATGGGTCAAAATGCAGGCCCACTAAAAACCCTGTGTGGATGACCTTCTGAGTAGGTGCATATGAAAAGAGAGTAAATTCTCTGCGTGGTCTCTGGCCCCAAGTTTACACATGTATTTGCAAGTCTGAAATACTTCTGAACCAGGTGGCTCACACCTGTAATGCTAGCTAGCTACTCAAGACGCTGAGATCTGAAGATTACAGTTCAAAACCAGCCTGGACATTAAGATTGTGAAACTCTTATTTCTAATTATCCAGCAAAAATCCCAAAGTGGAGCTGTTGCTGAAGTGGTAGAGCACCAACTTAATAGAGAAAGCTAAGAGGGTATGCAAGAAGGCCCTGGGTTCAAGTCCCAGTACTAACACCCACACACACACCCACACCAAGCACTTTGGATAGAGGACACTTAGCCTGCATTTAATACCAAGTCTCCCAAAGCCAGCTTACCTGTGTGAGGGTCTCTCGTTGAGTCCTCCAGCAAGTTCTGCCTTCCGAGCTGTCATCTGTTAGAAGACAAAAGGATCCCTGGGTCTGTGACTAAGCACAGGACACATGGGGCTGGGACCTGGGCTGGGGTCCCTATGGCCAGTGAGCCAGTGGGAAACAACAACCTACCAGCTGTGGATCAGCTGAAACCCCAGCTGGAGCCTGCGGTCCTGGGACCCCTGAGCCCTATTCAGGCACCTTTACAGGCAAGACAAGAAACTCAGTCAAAGGGGTGGCGTGGCCAGGTGGGAGCTGTCACCTACAGAACCTCCCAGAGCCTGACAGCCTGGGGGAGCCGCCCAAGTATTATCCAGAAGGCCATTTCCCTGAGGCTTGCCCAGGCTGGGCTGAGATGGGTTGGGCGGTCTGGAACTTCAGCTCCTACAGAGTGAAACTGCAACAGCACACCGGAAAGAGAAGGGCTCATCCTTTCTGATGGCGCCCTCCCACCCCTGGATGATACTGCTACTCCATCCTCAACCCTCATCCGCACCTGGGGTGAAGCTGCGTTTCTCTGCACCTCCTTCGCTGGCACAGATATGTTAGAGGGTGGATCTAGCCAACAGGTGAGAAAGAACAGCTCCCTAGGAGAAGGTAAAGGAAAAAAGATTCTGGGTACTGCTGAATTTCCTTTCTAGGCTTTTGTTTGTTTTGTTTTGTGTCAGTACTGGGGCTTGAATTCAGGTCCCAGGTCCCAAGGTAATACTCAACTTCTGGCTCACTGCTGAGTAATTGGAGGCAAGAGTCTCTCAGCTCTGTCTTGATGGACTGGCTTTGAACTTTGATCATCAACTCTCAGCCTCCCGAGCACTAGGATTACGGGTGTGAGTCACGGTGCCCGGTCTCTTCTGGATGTTTTTGTTACTAAATTCTGGAAGAATATAGTCCACTCGTGTCCACTGCCATAGTTCTCCTTTGGCTTTGCACACTGAAGATGGGAGACTCGTGTAGTATCAGGTAAGCCATAAGTGTGACAGGTATGGCAGGCAGTGTCCTCCCGAGTAGGTGTGGCAGATTTTCATTCCTTGTTGACATTGGCTGTGCACATTTGTCTCCATTGTTAAACCAGCCGGCTGGTTCACAGGGCCCAAGGCTCCTCCCACTCAAACAAGCCAGGATTTTATGATTCAGAAGAACAAATTGTTAGCCCACTGGGATTTAAAACATCCTGTTGATCATCTGAGCCATAGATCATAAGGGCCATCATTGCATGATTTGGAAAAGGGAGATTAGAACTCCTGAATAAAGGGAATTCGTGTTTATTATTATTTTTTTTACCAGTCCTGGGCCTTGAAATCAGGGCCTGAGCACTCTCCTTGGGCTTTCTCAAGGCTAGAGCTCTACCACTTGAGCCACAGCACCATTTCTGACTTTTTCTATGTATATGTGGTACTGAGAATGAAACCCGGGTCTTCATGCATGCTAGGCAAGCACTCTACCACTAGGCCAAACTCCCAGCCCCTGTTTGCTTGTTTATCATGGGATTTGAACTCTGGGCCTGGCTGTTGTCCCTGAGCTCTTCAGCTCAAGGCTAGCA
Source organism: Megascapheus bottae (assembly GCF_031878675.1). Taxonomy (NCBI): domain Eukaryota; kingdom Metazoa; phylum Chordata; class Mammalia; order Rodentia; family Geomyidae; genus Megascapheus; species Megascapheus bottae. The sequence continues at coordinate 26,327,192 of NC_143522.1, forward strand.
CCCTACCCCTTGAGCCACAGTGCCACTTCCATTTTTCTGGAGATAAGAATCTCTAGAACTTTTTTTTTGGAGGGAGGCCTGGGCTGGCTTTGAACTTCGATCCTCAGATCTTACCCTCTTGAGTAGCTAATATTACAGGGGTGAGCCACCACACCCAACTTTCACGATTATTTTTAAAATCCCACCAGATTGACATTTGAATCCAGTGGAGGAGACTGCTTTTTAAAGAGACAGTGCGAACATAACTGATACTCAGGAAGCTTTAGTGTTCTTTGCACAGTGTAAGACTTGATATAATGGAATGTGTGTATCTCCTATTTGTCTATGAGGAAGCATAAAAATATTTGTAAGGAACACCCATAAGCCCTTCTATAAACTGGAGAAACACTCGAGTGGACCCTATTGACAGCAAAATAAGCTTCTCCTCAGTTTCCCCAAAGACAGTCACACTGATTTCACATGACCATTCACTGGCCTTTATTCTTTTTTGGGGGGGGGGGGGTCATGGGGCTTGAACTCTAGCCTGGGCACTGTCCTGGAGCTCTTCAGCTCAAGGCTCCCACCCTACCCTTGGGCCATGGCCCCACTTCCCATTTTCTAGTGATTAATTAGAGATAAGTCTCTCGGCTTTGTATTGCTAGGGCTGGCTTTGAACCTGGATCCTCAGATCTCAGCCTCCTGAGTAGCTAGGATGACAGGCGTGAGCCTTTAATCTTTTATCAACCTGCATAGGGATGGCAGGTGTGCTGGCACACACTCACAATCCCAGCACTTGGGAGGATTGAACACTGGAGGCAGTCTGCGTTATATACCAAGACTCTGGCAAAATAACAACAACAAAAAGTTTTTAACTTTGCAAACTAGTATCTATTGAGAAGACAAGAAGTAAGAAACAATGACAAAGACTTTCCTTGTAAGCGCCCCCCACTCTCCCTCCTCCGCCTCCCTGCGAGCACTGACTTCCAAGACTGCTTTCTGCCACCCACTCCTTACTTCTCAGCTGCCCCCCTGCCCTTCAGTGCCCTCACTGAGCCTCAAAGCTGAGAATCCGGAGAGCAAAGGGACACTCTTCTTACTCCAGTGTATGCCCCTCCTGAGTCCTGTGTCTTAGTGCTGAAAGTTTCTAGATATTACAGGAAGGAAATGTTCTGGATTCATTTTTGCTCTTTTTGTCCCCCAGCTGACTCAAGAGGGGCCTGGGATACTGATCTGTACAGTTTTTCCAGTGATTCATTTGTTACATTGTTCTCTCCCTCTCTTCTTCCCCCTCCCTCTGTGCCAGGACTATGCTTGAACTCAGTATCTCCTACTCTTGTTGAGTTCTTCTCTCTATGTCTCCACTCAAGCCATACTTTCACTTTCTGCTTTTTGCTGGTTAGTTGGCTAGAAGAATGCTTCAGCTTTTTCTGCCTACGCTTTGAACCCCGATCCTCAGGTTTCCGCCTCCTGAGTAGAGAGGATTAACAGGCACTGACGCTCAGCATGTAATATTGTTCTTGAAACATCCCCAAATGGACTGAGTGTTGTACTATAGAGAATCAAGACAAAGGCCCTGCGTCCACATCCTAACCCCAGTACATCTACTCATCACATGGTTTTTCTCTTCTGCAAACAGGTCAGCAATGGCAGCCTGCCCCCCTCATAGGCGATGAGAGGTGCCAAACCTAAGTCTGTTCAGTCACTTCTGGGTCCCCTCCCCCGCTGCCCAGTTCCTCCCCTGTTCTCCCTCCTGCAATCAGGAGCTTGGCTTCAGTTCTAGAAGGACCCTGAGGGAGATGATGTGGGACCACTCACTGCCAGACATGAGGAAAGCAAGGCTAAGATGGAAGAGACAGAACTGGGGGATCCAGATTCCAGACCTGGCCGTGACACTCCAAACCATGGCAACAACTCACCTTTGTTATATCCGACACCTTCCCAAAGGCTGCCCATGGAATCTCTCTTTTAATGCTGCAGGCCCCCCTCCGTGACACCCCCTTTTCATGGTGTGGCTCTAGCAGCAGGACTGGACACAGGTAAGCTGGCTTAGCTGCCCCCATTCCTAACAACTGGGCAGTGCAGGAGGCCAAGCTACCTTTAGACTCTCAGAGTCTCTTAACTCCTTCGAAAACCACGCTGGACCTGCCTGGTGCTTCCCACAGGAGCCAAGCCAGGACCCCAGCAGCCCCAGCCCAGGTCTCTGCATCACCAACCAGGCAGAATGACTGCCTAGGCCGGGCCAGGTGCACAGCCATGAAGAGCATGCAAAGCAGGGGGGGGTGTTTCCATGGAAACGCAAGCTCATCACACCCAGGAGGCACCTGCAGGCCAGATGTCAGCCTGTGCCCTGAGAGACTCAAGCCCAGATTCCTATCACCCACTCCGGGCCACCAGCAAGATCCAAGAATCCAGGGCCACCAGCAAGATCCAAGAATCCAGAAATAGGGCTTCCCTGCCTCCCAGACTCAGCTACCCCTCATCCCTACCCAGGGCCTCTCTAGAAAGGGAGCCGGCTTGGCACAGCTGCAACTGTCAGCACGCCCTGTTGTCCTGCCTGAGGAATGTGCAGACCCACACGTGTTGGAGTGTCCCACTGGGGCGCCGTTAACAGGAAACTGAGCAAAACAGCCGTTGGCACCAATGTGCCCCTCCTACTCCCAGCTCCTGACCCTGTGGGCTGTTCCCATGTGAGAGAGAAGTTCTGCTCCTAGCTGTGCAGCCTTGAATCACTCCCCCTCTCTGGGCCTGCTTTCTCTCCTCTTGAGAGATGAATGAAGCTGTCTGGCCAAGCTTAGAAAAAAACTGTGATTGCCAGGTGCCATGGCTCACACCTGCAATCCTAGCTATTCAGGAGGCTGAGATCCCAGAATCAATTTCAAGTCAGCCAAGACAGGAAAGTCCATACCAGTCTTATCTCCTATTAACTACCAAAAAGCCCAAAGTGGCGGTGTGGTGGTAAGAGTGCCAGCCCTGAGTCAAAAAGCTAAGGGACAGCGCCAGCTAAGTTCAACTCCAGTATGGGTTTAAAAAAAAAAAAAAGTATAGTGACTTTGTGACATTCTCCCTTGCTGGAAAGAAGTCATTGCCCCTGACCCAGGTGTCCCAGGCATGGCAGAATCTAATTCCAGGAGCTGATCAGCCCCCCAAAATGACAGACCGGGAAACGGTCCCAAGGCCACCGTGGGCTGGAGCTTCGGGGTCAAGTGATGAGATGACCTCCATTATTCCGGCTCGGCTTTCCAGGTGGGAAGCTGTGGTGGGCTGAGCTGCTGTGTGAGATGCGGGGCGCCTGGGTTAGGGTCAGGATCGAAGACCCTCGGGGCGGTCCACACCCACCCAGGCCCCCTCCAGTCGGGCCAGAGGCGGGAAGAGGCTGAGCCTGGGGCCCCAGGCTGCGCGCGCGGACTCTGGTGGGCAGGGTGGCACCGCCCAGCCGGGCCCCCGTCCCGGGGAGGGGGGGCGCCGCGATCCCGGGGTCATGGTCTCCAGGAGGGGCTCTCGCTGGCCCCGGGGCGGAGAGCGGGGATCCCCGACGCCCACCCCGCCCTCCCAGCCCGGAGAGGCGCCCGGATTTTGCAGCGGGCGGGGCCGTAGGATTTGAACTAAAAAATCCCGCCCGCCGCCGCTGTCACGCAACTCCCCGCGACTCTCCGGGTCCCCGATCTTCCCCGCCGCCGACCCCGGAGTCGTACCGGGCACCCGGGGACCAGGCCCGGCCCATCCCGCCCCATCGGTCCGGTGTCCCGGCCGTCACTTACCGGCCGGAGCGCAGCGCGGAGCGCGGGGCGCGCAGGGGCGGGCGGCTGGGCCCGGCCTCCTCCCGTCCCGGTCGGGCGGGGCGGGGACAGAGACCACGGGACAGGGGACTCCGCCGCCCCGCCCCGCCCCGCCCCGCCCGCGGGACCCGCCCGGAGCCCAGCCCCGCCCGCCGCTGAGCACCGGTTCATCCCTTCCCAGTGCGCCCTGGAGGAGCTGCGGTCCCCGACAGCGATGCTGGGCCGAGGCCTGGGGAGCCGGACGGTGGGGGCGGGGGGAATCGGGAGGGATGGGGGGAAGGACACGGCCCAGGGCACCTCAATGCCACCCGGCCACCTGCGGGTGCTTGGACCCACTCACCGTCCCCAGCCCCACTGCCCACCTGGCGGGGCCCCCAGCCCCAAAATGTGCTTCTGCTCCCACACCGCATCTCCTCCTGTACCCCAGCTCAGACACAGCCCCTCTGCCCACCAGGGGCTCCTGTCCTTTCACTTTGTACCAGATCATTGCTATTATCCTTGGTGGTGGTGGTGGTGGTGGTACCAGAGGTTGACTGAGGCAACGTAGGTGCTCTGTCTCTTGAGCCATATACCTCCAGTCCTTTTTGCTTTTAGTTTTCAGACTGTTTCTCACTTTTGCCCACCTGGAAGTGGTCCTCAGTGTTCTCAGTGCTAGGATTAGACGCCTGCACCATGATGCCCAATCCATTTAAAAAACGTATCTGTCTGGTTCTGGGCTTTTGCACTGCAGTGGCCTTTGGATTGGGGCTTGTGTTACACACTTCTGGCCAAATTTCTACAATCTGACAACAACAAGTCTTCACACTCTGGTCTCTCTCTTCCCTTCCCCCAGGCCCAACAGCCATTCAACCACATTTTGAACTGTCCAAGGGCTCAAATCTTGATGTTCTTGAAAGCGATTATAGATTTGTACAGTTGGTTCTGCCTTCTCAGGATGGTACTGCCATTGTGTCACAACCTTGTCTTCACAACTGACCTGTGGCCAGCCAGAGGCTTGATAATTGCTTCAGATTCACAGCTTCCAGCAAGGATTGTGTGAGTGTGTGTGAGTGTGTGTGTGTGTGTGTGTGTGTGTGTGTGCGTGCCACACCTTGTTTGGCAGATCACGCTCATTAACTCATAATTATGCTGAGCTGTCATGGGTCCAATCAAAGGGCAGCCTGTGCTTTACACATGACTGGTTGCAGGTGTCTATTCTAGGCTTGTCATGCTGATTGCCTCACTGGCTTTGCCGCAGGCCCTGGGGTTCTAACCGCCACACAGCAGGCTTGCACAGTGACTAGCAATTACTAGAATCCTCATGTGTAGATAATGCTTGGGCTTTTCAGGATGTTTTCCCAAAGCAAATCCTTTGTTAAATCTCTGCAGTGATCTTCTAGTAGTCAGTAAAAGTTCAGTTTTGTTCTTTGAAGGAATCCAAGGCACAAAGAAGTAGGGTGATGGAGCTGGGAGTTTGGCCTAGTGGTAGAGTGCTTACCTAGCATGCTCGAAGACCCACGTTTGATTCCTCGGTACCACATACATTGAAAATAAGCTGGAAATGGTGCTGAGGCTCAAGTGGTAGAGCTCTAGCCTTGAGAAAGTCCAAGGACAGTGCTCAGGCCCTGAGCTCAAGTGCAGGACTGGCCAAAAAAAAAAGAAGTCGGGTGATTTGCTCAGGATTGAGATGGCCCTGCCATGGCTCGGGGAACTCCCCACCTCCAGTCCCATGGAAACCATTGTCTAACACTGAGGGAGGTTTGGGTGCAGTGCCCCAATGTGCAGCTTGTTACTCACTTTGGTTTCCTCTTCTGAGTCAATGCTTTGCAGGCAGGAACTTCTCTCCTATGGTTTTGGACCCGCTTCCTGCAAACGGTGACACTGAACTCTCGATCGAGTACCCTCAAACAGTCTCCAGCACACTGCTAACCCTCTTCCACCAAACACGTCCTGAGGTCTAGATGCTAGATTCCAGGAAGATAGAGGAGAATGAGGCAGAGACTCTTAGACGCAGAATATTCTGTGGCCAGTGGAGACCAGGTAGCTATTTCTACAGAAGGACTTGCCCTGCCTATGGCTAACAAAGCTGCACAATACCAATTGCCAGTAGTAGAAAGATTCAAACTCAGGGACAGTTTTAACTGTTGCTTACTGCTTTATTAGTGAACCACGTGACCACTGAGATTCTTTCAGGTGGAGACAGTGATCACATGTCACAGGTAAGAATGTAAGGTGCTAAAAATGCTCTAGAACTACAGAATGCTACTATGTATTATTTCATGTTTAATTTGGCTACCATTGCTGCTCATGGGTGTGATAGAAACACCCCATCAAATGAAGAACTTTACTAACACTATTAATAATATTTTAATGTGTGTGTGTGTGTGTGTGTGTGTGTGTGTGTGTGTGTGTACCAATACTGGGGCTTGAACTTAGCACCTTGAGCTGAGTTTTTTTTTTTCCTTTCAAAACTGGTATTCTATCACTTGAGTCATACCTCCATTTCTGATTTTTTGCTGGTGAACCGATGATAAAGATTTGTTTGCAGAGCGTGGCTTTGAATCTCAGTCCTCAGGTCTCAGCCTCCTGAGCAGCTAGGATTGCAGATATCAACCACCAGCACCCAGCATCATTATTGTTATTCTTGTTGTTTTGTGGAGGTGGAATCTTGGGCTTTGTGCATGTTAAGCATATGCTACAGCACGGGGGGCCTAGCCCAAGGCCTTAGTTTCCAGGCACATGCATTCTTCTTCAGCATTCATGGCTGCTACAGAAAGGAGTGGAAAGGAAAACATATCTGAAAAGAAAATTCTGGCAAAGAACTAGGGGGAGAGCCCCTCTCCCATCTCTGGAATTGAGCACAGGAAACCCCGCCCGAGGCCTCCCTCCGTTGCAGAAGCAGCCTAGAGAGGCAGCCACAAGAAGGGCACTAAAATTAAGCCTTTCGGAAATTCTGACTCACTCAGCTGTGGGGCTGTGCAACAGACCAAATGTCTCCCAAAAAGCGAAGTTCTCTCTGCTCTCCCCTCCTCTTCCCCTGCTGAGGGCATCTGCAAATAGCTCAGGGGGATCCAGCAGCTGTGTTAATAACTGGGGGTGGGGGGCATTCTTCATGGTGGCTGTGTACCACAGATGGTGTGGGGCCAGTTTACTAGCAAACTGCATATTTTGTAGAGGTAATTTGTTCATTGTTTGTTATGTTCACTGAAATACTAGGAGGAAAAGCTAGGATGGCTTTTTTGGCTTGTGCACTGCCTCATTTATAGGTGGGTAAACTGAGGCCAAAGGGCTAGAAGGAGGTGCCCTGGCTGACCAGGGTCCCAGGGTAGAAGTTTATGATTCCATCTCCTCCCCATCTCTCTCCATCTCTACCAGCTACTGGTGGATTGAATGACAGTTCTTGACTAAATGTAAATGTAAAGCTCATATGGGGCTACCCATTTTGAGGGTGTCCACCAGTGAAGTACTGGGGCTGGGGGAAGGGTAGTCCTCACCCCAGTTCTGCTATTAGCTTTCCCCTTCCCTCCCTCCCTCCCTTCTCTCCTTTTCTGTGTATGTGCCAACTGGGGCTTGAACTCAGGATCTTAAGCTCTTATTTAGTTTTTTCTCCGAAGGTTGGTGCTCTACCACTTGAGCCACAGCTCCACTTCCAGATTTCTGCTGGTTAACTGGAAACAAGAGTCTCATATTTGTCTGCCTGGACTGGCCTTGAACCTGGATCCTCACCTACTAGGATTATAGGTATGAGTCACCACAGCCAGCTTTCTTTGTTTTCTGTTGCTGGTTCTCATGCTACCCCATGTCTTCCTGCTGGAGTCATTTCCTGAGTTTCCACGGTGAGATCCATGTCATGCAAGTCTGTCAGCTTCTCTGGGATGCCTGGTTTCTTCATGGGAAGCTGCCTTAGTCTCCAGGGGTCACCCTAAGTGAATGGCAAAGAGACACTGCAGCCGGAGCACTGGAACTGCCTGCATAAGATAAAAACTCATCATCCTAGGGTCTGCAGTGCTAACTGTGTTCCCTTGCAACGCTCCTGCATTTGTCAACGTGTGACACAAGCGAAATGGGAAATACCTTCTCAGTTATCCCCTTCACTGAAACAACACGGGCTCCGGGGTCCCCCTCATCCAGCACTGCTACCCCAGCTCCCCAAGGACCAAGCACAAACAACTATGTACAGAAATGATCAAGTACAACCTTTAACTCTGCCCCTAAAGCAGAAGATCCTTCTAGAACAGGCTTGTCAGGTTCTCCCACCAGTGGGCAGCCCAGGATCCTCCTCTTTATCTGGTGTTTAATTCATGTTTTCTTTTAAGATAATGGGAAATCACCTGTGCCTACAGAAAATTACAGAGAGAACCCCCGCACTCCTTCCCCAGTCCTCCCTTCTCACAGCCTCATCATGGAAAGCAGGGGTATGGAGTTTCTCTGGGGCACTGACACAGGCACCATTCAGATCCAGAACATTCCCTTGCCCCCAGGGCTGTTCTGTCCACTCTGATCCCCTCCCGGAATCACTTCTCTGCTCCCACGTCTATAATTTCACCATCTTAAGTCTGTTACACTTCCGTGTGACAGTGCACACCTGTAGGCCCCGCACTCAGGTGGCTGAGTGAGTCTGGGGGATCCTTTTCGTTCTGAGTGGTTCTCTGGAGAGGCCTGCAGGCTGGTCCTCCTTTTCCTTGCTGAGTTGTCTTCCCCCGTGGCTGATGCTGGAGGACATCTGGGTTGCTTTTGGTGTGAGGCTAATGTGCAAAACGGCTAGAAACTTTGTATCTGAGTGTTCACATGTCAAGTTGCTGGCTATGGTCTCCTCAGGCACGCCTGCCCCACGCTCCCTACTGACCCCAGGAAACACTTCAAGCACACAAGTGTCAGGATCTGCCTGGTCCACGCTGAGATATGGAAATCTAGAGAAAGCTCACCAGGAGATAGGGTGTATTGGAGGTGCCCCATTCCAATGCACAGAACAGGAAGTAACAGCCCAGCATGTCACCAGGTGCTAGATGGGTTGGTTCCCAGTTGGAGCTGACCACTAAGGACAGCAGAAGAAGAAGTGGAGCAAGGCGGGAGGCAGGGGCTGGGAAAGGTCTCTGGAAGCAGGATAGATTGTGAGCCTGGGCTCTGTCCCTATATTTTTTCATTCAAGACTGGTCCTCTGCCACTTAAACCATATCTCCACTTCGGGCTTTCTGGTGGTTAATTGGAGGTAAGAAGCCCATGCCCTTTCCAGCCCAGGCTGACTTTGAACTGTGATCCTCAGGATTTTTGAAAGGTAAAAAATCCTTTGTCCTAGCATGCAGGAAGGCCTGGGTTCGATCCTTCAGTACCCCATAAACAGAAAAAGCAGGAAGTAGCGCTGAGGTTCAAGTGGTGGAGTACTAGCATCAAGCAAGAAAGAAGCTCAGGGACAGGGGGCACCCAGGCCCTGAGTTGAAGCCCCAAGACTTAAAAAAAAAAAAGACCCATCTCAGATTATTCAAGAAATAGCAGCTGCTGGTGCAGACACATTTTGAGATTACTTGTGTACTATTCGTGTTATTTCAAAGTCACCTTATGTAAATATATCTAACTTTATTCAAACTAACCAGTCACAAGCAGATTCTGAAACTGAGCTCAATCAATCTCAGCAGAGGGGGAGGGCCTGCTGCCTTAGAGATAAATGGGATGGGGGAGGGAGCCTGCCTGTTCAGTTTGCTTAAATTTTTGGCTGATGGCACACCCTTCTGTGGAGGCAAATTTTGCCCTGCAGAGACAAGAGACAATTATTTATTTATTTATTTATTTATTTATTTATTGTGGATCATGGGGCTTGAACTCAGCCTGAGTGCTACCCCTAAGCTCTTCAGCTCAAGGCTACCACCCTACCCTTGAGCCAAGCCCCACTTCCCATTTTCTAGAGGTTAATTGGAGATAGGAGTCTCAGGTCCTTTTGTACCCAGGCTGGCTTTGAGCCTTGATCTTCAGATCTCAGCCTCCTGAGTAGCTAGAATTATAGGCGTGAGCCACCATGCCTGGCTAGAAAGCATATTTATGACAAAAATTAGTCATTTGAACCCTCAGTCTAGCAATAATAATGGATCATTTTCTGCTCACAAGTAAATTCCAATCCATTTCTTAGGTTGTATTTCATATAGAGCTTTCTTGTCCCCAAAATGTTAATGAGTTCATTTTAGGTAAAGGCATATTGATCATTTACAATGTTTTGCATAAAGAAACAGGCCCGGCTTTAGTAACAGACAAGAAAGAAGTGTGTGTGATGTATATTGAAAGAGGGAGGGAGGAAAGGAGGGAGGCAGGGAGTGAGAGAGAAAGAAGGGAGAGAGTGAGCACCACACCCCAGCTGAGGGGCCTGTTGTGTGTGCATTTGTCTGTGTGTGTGTGTGTGTGTGTGTGTGCATAGTAAAGTCTCTAGTTATGTTGCTTTCATGTAGCAAGAACACAGAGTTTGCCAGCTTCTTGGCACAAACCACACAGGGACCCTACGCCCGCTGAAGATAATGTGGTTTTGTTTTCTGGGAATCACTAGTACCAGGAAAGTCCCCGCCTGCTCTGCCCAGTCCTTGGTGTCAGCCAGGGGAAGATACTGGCTCCGCCTGACGGCCTCAGCCCGCCCACTTGTGCCCTTGGAGCTTGATTGGCACAGCAGCACCCTGAGAGTCTGCGGGATTTGCTGGCTGCTTTTTATTTTGAAAGCTGCATGCAGGCCAAAGTTTGCAACCCCAGAGGGAGTTGCCAAAGAGAAAACCCACTTGAAACAAACAGTCCTTACTGGGCGTCGCTCTGGCCTGGCATCCCCAGGGGATCTAACCAAAGTCAACTCTTTCTTGTCTCCTCCCCATCCCAAGGAATAAAAGGAGCAAGTGCTACAAATCGGATGAACTAGGCAAATGCCTATTTCCGTGCTTAATCGAGTCTCTAAATCAAATTTTACAGTAACCACCAATCCAGGAAGAGGCTGGTAGTGGGGAAGGCCGCCCCGGGCGGGGAGTGAATCTTTCCCTTCTTGCTCCTGGAGTCATGTTTTTGAGAGTTGCTGGGGGTTTCATCTTCTGTGGAGATGTGGGACTGACAGGGACCTGGGGGGCGGGGCAAGGCCCCAGCCTCAGGGCCTTGGTGTCCAGCCTTGGCAGCCATGCAGAGGTCTAGTTTTTTTTCAAGTTGGGGCAGTAGAACCCAGGCAGGCATTTGTGCCACCCCCACCGGGGCCCCAGAGAGCAGGTGACTCTCTGCTCTTCAGGGAAGCCAACACTTTGGGCCCGCTTTCCCCTGGACGTTAGTGCTCATAAATGTCAAGTGGGTCCACGTGTCTGTATAAAACCTGTTCATCTTACAGGCGTGTGCCTGTAATCCTAGCTAACCCAGGGGGATGAGATCTGTGTATGGAGGCTCTAAGCCTCAACAGGAAAATCTTATCAGGCAGTAGAACTTTTAATTTTTTTTGGTGGGTCATGGGGTTTGAACTCTGGGCCTGGGCGTTGTCCCTGAGTTCTTCAGCTCAAGGTTACCTCCCTACCCCTTAGGCCACAGCACCACTTCTGGGTTTCTGGTGGTTAACTGGAGATAAGGGTCTCATGGGTTAGTGCCTGGGCTGACTTTGAACCGTGATCCTCAGATCTAAGCCTCCTGAGTAGCTAGGATTGCAGGCTTCCTGATCTTGATGACAGTTGCTGACCTGCCAGGACAAGTCCCTAACAACTGAGTCTGAGTTTCTTGGCATCCCCTTTAATCCATAAACTTTAGAGTTTTGTTGGTGCCTGGCACCATTTAAGGAAAAAATACACAAGCTTGCCAAAATTGCTGCAAGTTCTCATCATTGCCACAGAGTTTACCTATTTTTTTTTTTTTTTGCCAGTCCTGAGGCTTAAATTCATGGCCTGAACACTGGGCTTTCTCAATGCTAGCGCTCTACCCACTGGAGCCACAGTACCACTTCTGGCCTTTTCTATGTATGTGGTACCAAGGAATCAAACCCAGCTCTTCGTTAATGCTAGGCAAGCACTCTACCATTAGGCCAAACTCCTGCCCCTACCTAAGATTTTTTTAAAAAAAGGTATAATCCCAAATTTTCTTTTTTTGTGTGCTAGTAGTTAGGTTTGAATTTAGGGCCTGGATAGTGTTCACTCAAGGCTGAAGCTCTACCACTTTGGCCATACTTGCAGCTTCTTGATGATTAGTTGGAGATAAAGAGTCTTACGGGCTTTTTCTACCCAGACTGGCTTTGAACACTGATCTTCAGATCTCAGCTTCCACCTGAATTTCCTCCTTGATGGTGTAGAGTTGCACAGAAGAAAACAGCAAGTGCCACTACATGAGGTCAGTGGAGAGTTGTGTTCACCAGCTAGATTGGGAAGGAGAGAAGTGTTACTGGCATCTTGGTGGCATTGGGTAAACCAAGGGACGCGAGGCATCGTGCAATGGGATCAGATCATCTCTTCCCCAGTCCATGCCATCTCGCTCTCCCAGTGGAAATCTTGTCACTGGATCCTCTCTGCTCTGGTCAAAGACTACTGAGATGCCATAACAGCTCTCACATGGACAAAATCACAGCCATAAGACACTGTGCAAATCCACCCTCAAGTCTGGGATGTTGCGGTCTCGGAGAGGGTAGGTGATGGGTCCCATATTAGCCAGAATTCTACTTGCTGTGGCCCAGTTTCCAGGGAAATCCAGAAGGCCAGGGGCTGTGCTTGGCCTCTGCCTGTGGTTCTGGCTTCACCCATGTCAGAGCTTCCAGAAAGCATGAACTACCAGCCCCTGTTCCTTCACCTGCTCTTCTGTCTTCCTAAGGGCTCTTTCTCCCCAGTAAGCACATTCTCAGTGGGCTTCCCTCTTCCATGCCTTTCTGTACCTGGAAAAGGCCTTCTCCTGAGCCAGTCCTGTTCCAGATACAACCTGATGATGTGTCCCTAGGTCCTTCGAGAGTCCCAAGTCCTGAATTCATTCATTCACCCTTGGGATGCTCAGCCTTCTTCTCCTGGCTCCCTACATCAGTAAGAAGCCACCAGGCCACAACCAGCCTGCCACCAAAGGCCGTCCCTCATCCCTTCAGTCTCGGCTCTGCCTCCCCTGTCATCTCTGCCACCCAAAGGGTTGCACCTCACCACAGTCTCCTGTCTTTTCAGATACCTGCAGTCCATCCGTAAGACTCAAGCTAGTGACCACTGAGCTGGCCGGTGCACAGGCCAATGGACATTTGTAAGAGGTGCTCCAAAGGCCCTCACCATCCACCCTCACCTCCTGCCCTCTTCTCAGCCAGTAGTCTGCACTGCTGGGAGAAACCACTGGCTTCCCTCAAGGACCCAGCGCCCCGGCCTCTGCCCTAGTGGGCTCCTTTTGGTGGAATGCCCTTCCCTTTGACACGGAAGTACTGCACCCGCCACCTCCCACCTCCTTCAACATCTCCTGTGTGTTGACATTCTTGCATAAATTCTTTGGGAACTGGGACGCTTGCTCCCTGCCCTCTGTGCAGGGAACAATCGTGAATGCCTCATTCTTCTCATCTTTTTCTTGGTGTTGAGGACTGAACTTGGGACCTTGGATGTGGTAAGCTCCCAAACCAATGATGTTTCTCTGCCTTTGTGTGTGTGTGTGTGTGGGGTGAGTATTGGGGCTTAAAAGCAGGATCTTGAGCTTTTTGCTCAAGGCTAGCACTCTACTACTTGGAGTCACTGCTCCACTGCTGGCTCTCTGCTGGTTAATTGGAGATTTGTTTGCTTCTCTCCCTGAGCTGAGTCTAAATCTTAGTTTACAGATCTCAGCCTCATAGCAGCTAGGATTACTAGGTGTGAGCTTCTGGTGCTTGGCTTGTTTTTTCACTTTCTAGCATCTGTAGAAGTCACCCCAAGTTAACCAGGGCCCAGAAATACTACCCAGGAAAAGCTTCATAGTGAACTGTGTTCTCAGCTGTTTGAGAACACCCTGCCCCGCCTCAGGAGCGAAACTTCTGCCATGTTTCCATGCTCCCCGTAGCACTGAGCAGTCCTGGCTATCAGTTCCACACCCAGGGCCCCCAGTGATCACATCACCCCACTTTTAATAAGAACCCCAAGATGCAAGAGAACCGAGGCTGAGACTCAAAGATGGCAGAGAAGCAACAAATTGCTTCCTACGTGTGATGAAGTGAAGATATGGGGATTTTGACAAATGATTCATATGACTCCCATTACACGGCTCGAATTGTTCTGATGTTTATTACTCACTGTTAATCCATTGCCTCTGATACAAATGGAGAGGAAAAAAACACACAGCAAATATAGTGGTCTACACTCTGTGATTCCAGGCACCCACCAGGAGTCTGCAGTTATGACCCTAGTGGCTCTGTTTCATGCTCTTTGAGTATCATGTACTGAGCACACACTACACTGGGGGCCCGGATGGTGCTACATAATTGGAGCAGGTACTCCAGGAACCAGTGGTCTAGTGGGGGCATAGTAACCTACACCACTCTAGAAGGGGGGCTGGTCCCCAACAGGAGTCCAGTGTGTGAGGGTCATGGGCTCAGCACTTACCAACACAGTGTCTCCCAAGGGTCAGAGGTCTGTCATCCAATCCCTCCCCAAACAGTCCACATGGTCTTTCTACTTAGTACTGTGCAGTCTTACAGGGTGTGGAACAGTTGGGGGAGAAAGCATTCCTCTAGTTTGTTTATTGATCTAAGGTTTTGTTGTTATTGTTTGCCAGACCTGGGGCTTGAACTCAGGGCCTAGGCACTAGCCTTGGGCTTTCTCAAGGCTAGCACTCTACCATTTGAGCCACAGTACCACTGTGGCTTTTCCTGTGTATGTGGTCCTGAGGAACTGAAACCAGGCTTGAGTGCATGCTAGGCAAGCACTCTAGGCACTAGGCCACACTCCTAGTCCTCATCTAGGTTTTTTGAAACAGGGTCTTGCTGTACAGCACAGGCTGGCCTCCCAACTCTCAATCCTATGCCTGTTTCCTGAGTGCTATGACTATTATGCCTGCCTGACTCTCTTGCGTTAAGTTTGACATTGATCCCTTTAAGGTGTGTGTGTGTGTGTATGCTGTGACTGGCAATTTTAAATGTTGCTCACTCATTTAACTTGTTTACAGTAAGTGGAATGTAATTTGCTTTCACCTTTTCAGACTGTCTCACTCTGTACCTAGGGCAGGCCTTGAACTTTCAATCCTGCTTCAACCTGCTGAGTGCTGGGATTCTAGAAGTACATTACTATGCCTGGCTTATGATTTGCTGTTCTAGGTGACTTGCAAGTATTATGCAAATCTCTGAAGACAGATAGTCACATCAGAAGGCTTCTATTCTGTCATGATTCCAGGATGTTGGAATGTGCCAGAAGAGCCCTTGAGTGAGAAGGGTCTCCTCCCTTAGCTGCTGATTCAGATCCCAGGGAATGTCATCTGAGTCCCACAGTGCTTCCTTGCAGCCCCACCTGGCCTTCCGCCGCCCCCTGCTGGCCTTGCAGGGTAAAGCAGACTCACTATGAAACTCCTCAAAAACCAAACTGACACTGAAACCTTTTGAACTCAAGCAGAAATTCCCTCCAAGAGATGACTGGCCCTGTTCCCAGCCAGCCGACCATGTGTGTGAACTATCACAGGGTTGCAGCCATGCTAGCTGAGAGATAGCCCACGGGGCTATCAGACTAGGAAGGCCGGCACAGCTAGCACTACAGTGACACACTTTAAAAGAAGAATGCAAGGTCCGAGGTAGGCAAACCAACACGCGACACAAGATTCTTTGGGTTGCTCAATTTCCCAAGTAAAGCTATGCAAAAAAGCTCTCTACTCTCTTGTCATTTTTAGCAGAATAGATTTTTTTTTTTTGGTCACAAGCCTTTGCAAGTCTTTCATTTGCTATCACTAGGCTCTACTTCTGGTTAATCTCCACCTTTTTAGGGCTGTCCAAATGAATCATTGACCTTTGATGTGGTGAGTCTCATGATAGCAAGATTTTTTTTAGCCTTTTCATATTTTAATTGCTTTTATAAAGGTGATATACAAAGGGGTTACAGTTACAAGTCAGTCTTGGGGTTTGAACTTGGGGCCTGAGCACTGTCCTTGGGCTTTTTCAAGGTTAGTTCTCTACCACTTGAGCCACAGCATCACTTCTGGCTTTTTCTATTGATGTGGTACTGAGGGTCTTCGTGCACGCTAGGCAAGCACTCTACCACAAGGCCACACTCCCAGGCCAGACTTTTTTTTTCTCAAGGACTGAATTTATTTTGGCATGACTGGAGGATGAAATCAAGGTCCCATGTTTGCTCAGATGGGGTTTCTCTTGAGCCACACCTCCATCTAGCATTTTGCTGCGTAACTGGAGATGGAACCTCATGGACTTTTCTACCCAGGCTGGCAATGAACCTTGATCTTTGGATTAGCCTCCAGAGGAGCTAGTATTACAGGCATCAGCACTGAAACCTGGCTGTGAGATTTGAAGGCAGGGAATTACTAAAGTTCAGTGGCTTCAGAAGTTCAAAGCCAATTCCAACTCAACACAAGGCGCATTCAGGACCATGGTAATACAGAGATGGATAGTTCCAAAGCAAGCAGAGCTTCCACAAAGGCCACACCTGGGCTTTCAGGCTCTAGGCACTGTCAGAAGTCTTTGTAATCTAACAGTAGCCACAGTCTGCTGATAAAAGAAACACCCGGGGGAACAACTGTAACATCTTTTATGAAATGCAAAGTGAAGGAAAAGCCAACAATTCCTTCATCTCCTAGAATCAAAATGCCAAACAAGTCAAACTGAACACTTAATGTACAACTTTGATTCAGGCTTTGTTCCTTGGAATAAAAATAAAGTTTCAGGGAGAATCTGGTTCAGCAGATGCACTTTTTTTTTTTTTTTTTTTTTTTTTTTTGCCAGTCCTGGGCTTGAGCTGAGGGCCTGAGCACTGTTCTTGGATTTTTCTCAAGACTAGAGCTCTACCACTTGAGCCTTAGCACCATTTCTAGCTTTTTTTTTTTTTTTTTTGGTCTTTCTACATATGCAGTACCAAGGAATCAAACTCAGATCTTTGTGCATACTAGGCAAGCACTCTACCACTAGGCCAAACTCCTGGCCCCCAGAAGCACAATTTTAAAGGCATACAACCAAGGATTCTGGGCCTCAGTGGGCAAAAGGGGCATAAGGCCAAGGAGAATACACGGTTCCAAGGAGAAAACTATGAATTCCACTTCATTCCACTTCTTCACTGGATCTCTGGACTACAGTTGACACCACAATTTTACAAAGCATAATACACACACACACACACACACACACACACGTGCACAGAACCGCCAGTCAGATATTTAACTTTCTGGTAATAGTATTCTTTGCCAGTTGTTTTATTTTCAGAATAAGAAAACTTGCCTGTGAAGAGAGAAAATGTTTAAAGGAAGTTGTGCAGTGATTCATGTCTGTAATCCAAGTCACTCAAGGAAGCTGAGATATGAGGATCAAAGCCAGCTCAGGCGGAAAAGTCCAGGACTTCATCTCCAACTAACTGGCAAAAAGCAGGGCTGGGAGGTGGGTGGCTCAAATAGTAGAGTGCCACCTGAGCACATGAAATGAGAATGAGGCCCTCAGCTTAAGCTCTAGTATTAGCAAACATCAACAACAAATATGTATTAAGGAAACCAAGTGTTCAAGCCTACTGAGAATTATGAATATTAGAAAGAGAACACAGTTTGCCCCACCAAAGTATCAGACAGCTATCACCTAGAGACCTTTCTTCTTGCTACATGGGTAGCCTTGCCCTGAGCTCATGACCCCCCTCCTCTGGAAGGAACTGCCATTGCTGTTGCCCACATTGTGGAGATGAGATACAGGAAGGCAGACCTAGCCAGGCCACCTTCCCAGTGACTCTGACATACAGAACTTGCTAGCTGCAGGACAGGGTGGTTGCAGCACAGAAGGGCCAGGCCATCCAGGTATAAGAGCACACAAATAGGCGGGGTGTGGTGGTCCAGGCCTGTAATTCTAGCTGTCAGGAGGCTGAGATCTGAGGATCAAGGTTCAAAGCCTGCCTGGGCACAAAAGGACCCGAGACTCTTATCTCCAATTCATCTCTAGAAAATGGGACTTTGTGGGGCTTGGTTTAAGGGTAGTGCTGCGGCCTTGAGCTAAAGAGCTGAGCGACAGTGCCCAGACCTAGTTCAAGTCCTACAAAAAAAAAAAAAGAGCACACAAATAAACAAATCCCAAAATAACCCCCTTCCCCTTCCAAAAGTAGCCTTGTGAGGGAGAGGCAGGTAAAGTAAAAATCGTGCTTCTAGTACTGGGCTGGGCCTTGTATAGTTTCTCCCACATTGCATTATTTCTGGTATAGTTTGGAAATCAAGTCAATTTGAGGGTTGGTGGTGAACATGACAGATAAATAGCTACGTGCTTCAAGGAGAAAGGTTCCAGCTCAGAGCCCTAGAGCCCTGGGTCCTAAACACTATTTTAGCTTCGGAATGCCTGGCGGCTGTGTGGCTGTGTAACCTAAGCAGCCACTCTTCTCTTAGAAGGACACTTGTAGGGAAGTCCCCAGGTGTGTGGCTGGCCTCCCTCCGGAGACCTGCTCCTGAGCAAGCCTCCCCTGGTGTGCAGAGGTCAGTTCACACTTGTCAGGTTGTACTGCAGCTCCCTGGTGAATTTGCTTTTGGAAATGTGGGTGGAAATGAGGATTTTTAACCAAACTTTTTCTGTAGGTAAGCACAAGGACAAAATGCTGGAGTCATTGTATAGTTACATGGTGTGAGTGGGTTGGGTTTAATTACATTTTGTGACCTAAATCCTAGGATTCTTTTTTAAATTTTTTGCCAGTCCCAGGGCTTGAACTCTGGGTCTGAGTATTGCCCTTGGACTTTCTCAAGGCTTTACTTGAGCCACTGCACCACTTCCGGCTTTTTCTATGTATGTGGTACTGAGGTATTGAACCCAGGTCTTTGTGCATGCTGACAAGCATTCTACCACTAGGCCAAACTCCCAGCCCACTAGGATTCTCTGTGGACTCCATGATCCTTCCCACATGGTCCACATAAAGGTCTACAGAGAGACCCCAAAATCTGACACAACTTTTATCAATATATTCAAAATGATAATGAGCCTGTGGCTCATGCCCGTAATCCTAGCTACTCAGGAGGATGAGATCTGGAGGGCAAGGGTTCAAAGCCAGCCCAAGAAGAAAAAGGTTGCTAGACTTCATCTCCAAAGCAGCCAACAAAAACCTGGGCTGGTGATGTGGCTTAAATGGTAAAGTGCCAGCCAAGCAAGTGTGAGGCCTTGAGTTTACACCTCCTGTAGTGCAAACAAAAAACAAAGAAGAAAAAGATCACCAAAACTAGAGACTATGGGCAGATTCTTACAACTGATCAAGAAGTCTAATTTCGTCCTGTAAAGATTTCTAAACAAAACTTTTATTATATGTAAAAGTTAGATGCTTTTGAAGAAATACTTTAAATGCTGCTTCATCTTTTAAAGATCTCTGCTAGGGCTGGGGACAGGCTTAGTGATAAAGCATTTGCCTGGCACGTACAAGACCCTGGGTACTGTCCTTGACATAGGAAAATAAATACTGATTAAAAAAAATTTGCACCAGGTGCAGTGGCTCACATCTGTAATCCTAGCAACTCAGGAGACTGAGCTCTTAGGATCCCATTCAAAGCCAGTCCAGATACTAAAGACCCTGAGACTCTTATCTCCAATTAACCAAGAGAAAACTGGAAGTGGGTGCTGTAGCTCAAGGGAGGGCAGTAGCCTTGAGCTGAAGAGCTAAGGGACAGTACCCAGGTCCAGAGTTCAAGCCCCAAGATCAAATAAATAAATAAATAAATGGCCAATCCTTGGGCTTGAACTCAGGTTCTTTTGCTCAAGGCTTACACTTTACCACCTGAGTCACAATGCCACTTCTGGCTTTTATTCTATTTATGTGGCACTGTGGAACTGAGCCCAGACTTCATGCATGCTAGGCAACCACCCTACCACTAAGCCACATTCCCAGCCAAGATTACTGGTATTTGTCAGGCTTGAGCCACCAGTGCCCTGGTAATTTATGATCTTTCTTTTTGTACAAGTCTTGGAGCTTGAACTCGGGGCCTGGGTGTTGTCCCTGAATTTTATTTTGTTCAAGGCTAGCACTCTACCACTTGAGCCATATCTCTACTTGCAGCTTTTTGGTGGTTAACTGGAGATAAGAGTCTCTTGGACTTTTTTGCCTGGGCTGACTTTGAACCTTGACCTTCAGACTCTTCCTCCTGAGTAGCAAGAGCTATACTGGTGCCCAGCTACTTCTGATTTTTAAAATTTTAAAGATTTTATTAACATTGTGCATCAGCCACTTCTGATTTTCTATGACAGTTATAACCTCAGCTTAAGAAAACATCGGACAACCAAAAAGGACAGATGTTCTTCTAAAGTCAGCATTACACAGTGAGCTAGCTCTGTGCCTAGCAGGTTCTCCTTCCCTCTCCTTGCATCACAGGAAAGGAACTCATTTCAAACAGGCAAGAGACCAGGGGTAGCTTTTCAGAAACAAATTGCCACATTTATTTCGTGTAAAAAAAAAGTAAAAAAAATATATCCTCTAATCCTAGTTATTAGGGTTTCAAGACAGCCTGGATAGGAAAGACAATGAGACTTTTATCTCCTATTAACGGGCAAAAAGCCAGAAGTAGAAGTATACCTCAAGTGGTAGAGCATTAGCCTTGTGCTAAAGGACACAGCCCAGGGCCTGAGATCAAGCCCCAATACTGGAAAAAGGAAAGAAAAAAGAAAAGGAAGAAACCCTTGCTATATTGTAAGCATGGACTGAAATGGGGCAATTTGGGAATGAACTGAGGGTGTTCTCTACAGTGGAGGGTACCAGATTCCACATTCACCTTCTGCAACAGGCCTGCTATATATCAGAGTTGTCATCTCAGATTCACGTTCCTCTCATTTATCTGGAATCACTGGATCTGCAGAGCAAACAGATTCTAACTGTGGGTTCATATTAGAAATCAGTAGAAAGTATCAATCAGGAGTACTCAAGAGTCCCTCTGGGTTAATTTTTACAGTTTACTTGGCTCAAATCATTTCTTGAAAGGCTTTCTTGCTGACCTGTTGATTTTCTGACTTTAAACACGAACACATCCCCTCCCCACATAAAGGTCACCTCTTAAGTATTTTATAAATGGCTCAAGGTCTTACAAAAGCAGACTGTAGCAGTACTTAGTGTCCAACAGAAACCACTCCATCTGCTAAACAATATCTCGACTGCACAGCTTCCTCTCACTGTTGGTGGATAGATAATGACACGGACAGTCATTATCACCGTGGCAACAGTACCCAGGAACTATCAGAGGAAAATTGCACATGTCACTGCAGGCTCTCCAGTGGACACGCCTCAGCTTCCTCTGCTCCATGCTTTTTCTGCAAGTCTGGGGGTGCTCTGGGGTACTGCCAACCCAGTGCGGGATCCAAGACTACAGACCACGAGACACTCCGATTTTCGATGGATGGCCCGCCAATCTGAGCACCTACCCTCTCTCAAGTTAGACAGCACGTCATGACGGACAGGCCTGATGGGCCCCAGGAAGCCTTTCTTTCCCTTTTCTGCTCTCCAGGGCTTCCTCTCTGCTTCCCTGAATGCCAGCTTGTAGATCCTGCGCTGGCACAGCGAGTGCTGGAGATGGAGCTCTAAGATCTGAAGCATATTCTAACGGTAGGCGAGACGCACTCTCCAGCCCACCCGTTCTTTCTGTGGTGGTGGTATCAGACAACTTAATGCAGAGCCTCCAGCGAGGGGGCTTTGGCAGGTGCTCTTCCACCGAGCCAGCATCGCTATCCCGCCTGACTTTTCTTGTTGTTAGTAATCCAGAGATTAATAATGTCCGGCACATTTTTTTCTGTCCGGGCTGGATTTAAACCACAGCCCTCTGGATCTCGGGCTTCAGAGCTGCTAGGATTACAGCTGTGAGCCGCCGTGCCCGTTTCTTTTTTTTTTAATTGCCGAGAAGGCGTGTGTGTGTGTGGGGGGGGGGGTCCCCGACTGCTGGGCCCCGCGGCACGCGCCACCGCTCCCGCTTCACTTCCCAGCGAACCTCTCCCGAGTCCAGGCGAGCTGGGGGCCGACGATCGCGCAGGCGGCAGCACTGCTCACGGTTTAAAAAAGAAGAAGCTGGCTTAGAGACATAACTAAGACCGCCACCGCGGCGGGCCTAGGCCGGCCGGGGCCCTGCAGGGTCCGGGGCCGGGCGGCCCGGCGCGGACGCAGGACCGGGGGACCCCGGCCCGCCCGGTTCCCTCCCGCCGGGATGCAGCACGTCGGGCCGCGGCCCTGCGGAGCCCCCAGGCGCTCCCCTCGGCCGGAATGGCCGGCGCCGGCGAAGCCCGCTCCTAACAGCATCTCCCCGGACACCGCCGCCCAACGGCGGAGTCGCCAGCACCGCTGACCCCGGAACCGGAAGCTCCTCGTGGACGTGACCCCTTCCCGGCATTCGGCGGAACGGGCGGGCCGGATCGGCTCCTAGAGGGAAGGTTTGCTTCTCGTTGCCATGCAGCGTTACTTTGACGGACAGCCACTCTCTCCAATCAAGTGAAAACGCGGTGGCTCGCCGTCCCAGGGAAGCCTGAGAGACGCCGGTCCCCGCGTGTAAGGCTGATCCCACCCACTGGGCGGGGTCAGCCACCCAATTGGGGGAATTCCAGGGACGGTGGGCCAGGGTCGTCCAATCAGAGGAGCAGCCGGGAGCCGGTCCAATGAGGTCCCGGGGCGGACGGGCCTGGCCGCCGCTGGCCGGGAGGGGACCCCGGGAGGCCGCCGAGGTGACGTCCGGGGAGCTGGCGAGCGAGCGGCCATGAGCGGGTCCTTAGGCCGGGCGGCGGCGGCGGCGGCCGTGCTCCGCTGGGGTCGCGTGGCGGGCGGCGGCGTCCGGCTGGCTCCCGGCGTGCGGGCGGCGGGCTCGGGCGCGGGCGGCGGCCAGGCGGAGCGGCTGGACGGGCTGGTGAAGAAGGACAAGGTGGTGGTTTTCCTCAAGGGGACGCCGGAGCGGCCCCAGTGCGGCTTCAGCAACGCCGTGGTGCAGATCCTGCGGCTGCACGGCGTCCGCGACTACGCGGCCTACAACGTACTGGACGACCCGGAGCTGCGGCAAGGTCAGCCCGCGGGGAGGCGGACGGCCGGGGCCCGGAGGCCCGGAGCCGGGCTGGAGTTGGGGTTTCTGAGGCCGGCGGCCCGGGGTCCAGTGGGCAGGTGGCCGCTGGGCCAGGCTCGGGTTCCAGGGAGCCCCCGTCCGTCTGGGGATGCCGGCGGCGGGACAGCACCGAGGGCGGTTCCGGATGGAGGGTCTTAACGGACTGCCGCCGACCTTTGGGGGGAATCCACGGGGCTCTGTTTCCATGGCCAGCTCGAACCTTGGCGTGCCCTGATCCTCACTTGGAGGTCCGGGAAACGCGATCAGCAGCAGGATCCCCCCCTGGCCTTGTGGACTGCCCAAGCGTGGCAAAGAGGGGGCCCCCAAGGCTCGGAGGGCAGAGGCTGGCCCTGGGCTCCTGGGCTCCTGGGCTCCTGGGCTCTGGGGCCATTCTGCTTACAGACACCTGGCAAGGGGTAACGCCGATCCCCAGCAGGACTTAGTTGGGGTCCGAGGGAAGAAGCTGGGGAACGGGAACGGTGAAGGACGTTTAGTTTTGGATCCTCAAGCGGTGGGAACCACGTGTGGGGCTTGGGGTTTACTTAGGCTTGTAGGGGAGAGGAAGCTCCAAGGATTTCCGCCCCACCAGCGAACGAACTGCCACCTCAGTACGGATTTCGAAGACTAGCTGGCCCCGTGGCCTTCGACTGTCCTGGTGGAAGGAGAGTGGGCCCTGGCAGCGAATTAGCAACGTTCCTGCATTTTGTCAAGCGGTTCAATGTGTCAGAGCTCTCTCTCCCTTTTTTTCTAAGTGGGGAAGAGAGGCCAGTCACTGGGACCCACCAGGCCTGTTTGGGGTAGGTAGAGAAACAGGGGAGACTGTACTGGATTGACTTGGAATGGGGTGGGAGGAAGTCCTGTTTTCCAGTTTCAGGGACTGGCCCTCCCATATCCCTGGTATCCAGTGCTCCTTTTGGGTGTCCGTGTGCTAGAGAGAGAGGCTTGAGTGTCAGAATTTACTGTACTCCATGTCTGGCCATAGCCCATATCACAGGAATTGTTGAGGCAGGCCTGTTAAGGAAAGCACATTGGAGTCAGAATCCTCTGTGGCCAGCCCACGGCCCAGCCTTGGACAAGTTACCTACCTAACTGCATTTTTCTTTCCAGTAAAGTCAAAATGATGAGATACAACTTGGGGAAGTTTTTTTTTTTAATATATAAGGAAGCAAAAGATAATAAACATGTTAGAGAGTTTAGCAATCTGTTGGTAATGGTAGATCCAACCGTTGTGGTAGTTTTGGTGGGTGGAATCCATGAGGCAAGTGTGGTTCAGGAATGAAGACCCCCTCAACTGTTTGCAGGTTTTACCCTATTACCATGTGTTGTGCTCAGTGTCCTGGGTCTGATCAACCAGAAGCCAGCTGTTTGTCAGGCTCAGGCTTATCGACACAGGGGTCCTGCCCTTCAGAGGCAGCTTTTGGCTTCAGAGATAAGTCAGTAACTAGTCTGCAGCCTGCCACCTGCAAATCGCCTGTGTGGCCCTCAGCAAAAAGTTGTGTCATCGATACCTTGCTTAATACGACATTTTGAGGATCTTTGACTCTCCTGTTTAGCATAAGTGGAAATAAGCTACATTAAAATGTTGCTCGTAAACTGAATATGAATGGAAATAAGAACAAATACAATAGCAAGAATGTTCCTGTTTTCTCTTTTACACATTCAAGTTTTGCTCTCAATCCTTAAGCATTCACCTAACAGGGGAAAGAACCTGTTTCTTGACTTAAAGACTTCACTGGATTGTCATTTTGGTTAATAAGTGTGTTACATAAGTAATTGGATAGGTGTAGTGGCTCACACTTGTAATCCAGGAAGCTAAAATCTGAGAATCAGTTTGAAGCCAGTCCAGGCAGAAAAGTCTGTAGGCTTTTATCTACAATTAATCACCAAAAAGCTGGAAGTGGAACACTGGCCCAGGTGGTAGAGTGCCAACTTTGAACGAAAAAGCTAAGAGACAGCACCCAGGCTCTGAATTCATACCTCAATACATGCATGCACATGTGCGCACGTGCACACACACACACACAGTAATAATAATAATCAACTATAAAATGTCTTTTTTGACTTGAAAGGGTATTAATGGCAGTGCTAAGTCAGCCAGGGGCAATGTGATGTAAGCCTTTCCCAAGTGGGGCCTCCCTTATTAGGGCAAGTTAGGACGTGACCACAGGAGGACATGACCTCACGTGAGCACTGTCTTGCTGAGAGGCTGTCAGGCAGCTCCAGCTGCATGGATCTGTCACCTTCTCCAGATGCAAGATCACTGGGACCAGCAGCTGGACGCTTGCAGAGACAGCTGGACCGTGGCAGGGGGCCCAGCCCCCGGGACTTCACTGTCTCCTGAGGCTGCCTTGTCCTTTCAGGGTCCCAGAGAGCCACAGAGCTCAGTGTTGCCCCATAGCCCCCTTTGTTTCTGGGGCTACAGTCTCCAGACCTGTTTGTGAGAATTTAGCCTTTGCCCTGCAGAAAACCAGGAATATGTTATGCAACCAGCATGCTGAAGTCGGCTTGTGTGAAACAGTGGCTGCTGCAGGTGGCAAAGGCTGCTCTTCAGTCACATTTTACTGTGTGTGCGTGTGTTCACATGTGTACAGTGCATGGCCTGTTATCTCAGCCATTGCTAAGAGCTTGTGGAACCCTCTGCTATCTGTTGATCATGGTTATCTTTCCGATTGTAGAGTGTTGGAAGCTATTTCTCACAGCCAGCTGGAAATGCCTGCTGGCTTCTCTTCCCACTCTTTTGTATGTATGTATGTATGTATGTATGTATGTATCTATCTATCTATCTATCTATCTATCTATCTATCTATCTATCTGTCATTTTACTTGGGGCTTGAGCTCATAGCCTTGTGCTCCCCCTTAGCTATTTCAGTCAAAGCTGGCTGGTGCTCCCCTTCTTGAGCCAGCTTCCATTTCTAGCTTTTCTACTGGATAATTGGAGATAAGGACCTCTCAAACTTTGCTGCCCGGGCTGGATTTGAACTGTAATCTCAGATCTCCGCCTCCCAAGTAGCTAGAATTATAGGTGTGAGCCACCAGCAATGGGCTAATATTAAGCATTTGGAAATAAGCTCAGCCTCCTGAGCAGCAGGGCAGTTGAAGCCTTAGCAGACTGCTAGCAAACACCAAAGCTGAGCCCCAGTGGCTGCATGTGTCACCATGCTGCCTGTGAGAATTAAATGATACCTGTACTTTTGATGAGGGCAGAGACCTGCTGCCTCCCTCCTCCTTCCTGGTTCTTGGCTAAGAGCCAGACAGGCCAGCTTCCTCTAGAGGCAGGGAGGAAATCCCTCCGCCTGGATGGGCTGGGGGGACGCTCTCTCTCTTCATCTGGTCAGTTATAAGCACTCTTAGATGTCTGAGCATGCTGAGTTCCAAGAAAATTCTGTTTATAAGAGTATGAAGAGGAAGTGGAGCTGTGGCTTACTTGGTAGAATCTTAACTTTGAGAAGATTCAGGGACAGCGTCCAGGTCCTAAGTTCAAGCCCCAGGATGGGCATACCAAACACACAAAAATCCCCCATCCGAAACTCCTAACTGTGAACTCACCCAGTGAGTTGTGATTGCAGTCCCCACATGCCGTCTCCATGCGTTCCACCTCATCTGTTCCTCCATAAGTCATCTCTCTGGAGTGCGGTAGAGACGTTAGCATGGAGAGAGTGGCCACATGCCCTGGCCCTGTACAGGGAGCTGTATGGGGACAGTTAGGTCTCCTCTAATGGGCACAGTAAATCTGTGAGAAATGTTAGTTCCATTTTACAGACAAGGAGGCTGAGACTTCCCACTAACACATTGCCCAGAGGCTGCAGTTACAGCTCTGGCGGTCCTCTCCTGAGTGCTGCAGGTTTCCACCCTCAGATCACTTCCCGTCATTATAAGGCCAGTCTCCTGTGATGAAGGTGAATAAAGTGTGACATTGTCTCTGGTCACAGAATTAGTCTCCATCAGAAGCCCCGTAGAGAAATTCAGCCAGGGACAAAGAAAAGTATAATTATGGTGTACTTAAATAACTGACTGTCCAAGCCTGGAATGAAGAGGGGAGGAGATGGGTATGACATAGTGCCTGCCTAGCAAGCTCAAGGCCCTGGGAGGAAAACCATTCTGGGAGGGAATTTTCAATTCATTGTCTGCATTCATCTTTCTGCCCTGAGGTTAGAATGTTTGGTTTCTTGGGACCAGCACCATAAACAAAAATCCACACTTGGGTCTGATTTTCTAAGTTTCAAGCAACAGATTTAAAGAACTCATGGCAGTGCAGTTATGAAAACTAAAGTGTTTAATCAATGACTTTTGGGCCCATCAACTCATTTTTATTTTCTGCTTAGGAAGTGTGGTCTTTCACTGTTATAGCGTTCTCTCCTCACTCTGTGGGAATAATCACATACTTCCTTAAATATTTAACATGGTTAGATTGGAGGAGGGTGGTGGGTACTAGGACTTGAACTCAGGACCTGGGCACTGCCCCTTAGATTTTTCACTCAAGGTTGGCACTCTACCACTTAAACTATGACTCTACTTGTGGACTTTCCAGGGCTGACTTCAAAATCAAGATCCTCAAACCTCGGCCTCCTAAGCTGCTGGTGCTGAACATACATGATGAGATTGCTGCTTAGGAATGGAAGGTTCAGGTTGGAAGTGGTGGAATGCACTTGCGATCCCAGCACCCTACTGGCTGCCGAGGCTGGAGGATCTAGAGCTCAGGGTCAGCATAGGGTGTCTAGACCACACTTTTCTCAGAAGCATCCAGCAGAGCTGAGCTATGAGGCAGGTGAGGTTGGTCTTGACCCTCTGCCTTGGGGGAACACCTTGGATACTGCCAGGAAAGAGGCTGTGCAAATGTCGGGGGGGGGGTCAGAACATGGCCAGAGAGCTGGCGAGCCGGAATCTCCTTCCTGGGCCACTGCTGGTGTTGGGGTGTTCCAGACTACACTGGGCTGAGGGCTATTGGATAGGATTCCGGCCAAGGACCTTCTCCCAAACACCCCTGATTGAAGTCCTGGGAGCTGAGCTGTGACTGAGGCACCTCTGTAGAAAGGGATAGTGCCAGACAGTGCACTCAGCAACTGTTTTATAACATTCACACCATTAAGCTTGTGGTTTGCATGGCCTGTAGGGGCAGTCATTTTATTCTGAGGTCAGCGTGTAGACCCTCATCAAAAGCAATGGGTAAAGATCTGTTGTGAAAGATTGAAAAAAACTGCTATTATATCACACACACACAAAAATGATATCTCTGTGTAAAAAGGTGTGTAAGGAGGCTTAGGAGCAGTAAAAGGAGCTCCGGATACCATAGACGTTTAATGATACCAGGAGAACCTTGCTGCCTGCACTGTGGTAAAGGAAGTTCCCATGGACTGTATTTAAGAGTAGAGCTAAAACTGGAACAACCACAGCTCTCATGTTGACCTGCTTTTATTAGGATGACAAGATTGAATCCGGCAGGCACTCATATGCCTACGTTCTTAGTCCTGTAAATACACTCTAGGGATTAGAAATTCTTGAATATCTAGTTGATTTTTTTTTTTAAATAGGCACCCAGAGTAACTGAGAAGCAGTTTTTTCCAAAGCCTAATGGGGACCTTTTTTGCTGGAGAGGGCTCTGTGAAGCCCAGGCTGGCACTGGAATTCACAGTCCTCCTGCCAGCTAGAGGACTACAGGTGTGGGCTACCTGTCCAGCTGGTGACCTCTTGGCTCTGGCTGGGTTGTGATGTCTAGAGAAGATAAAACCTGTGGCTCCTGGCTTTTTTCTGTAATTAAGCTAAGTGGATTTGTGCATGTAGTGGTTGTTCAAGGAGGGGTTAATTGTGTATTTCCATTCATCACTAATTCTGCTCTTCTCCCCTCATTCCCACAACCCTCCCACCCCTGTGCCAATACTGGGGCTTGAACTCAGGCCCTGGGCCATGGGTACTGAACCTGAGCCTTTTCCTTCAAGGCTGGCACTCTACCACTTTGAGCCATAACTCCACTTGTGGCCTTTTACTTGTTAATTGGAGATTTCTTGCTTGGGCTGGCTTGTAACCTTGGTCTTCAGATCTCAGCCTCCTGAGATCCCAGGTGTGAGCCACCAGTGCTCAGCTCTATACCACTTCTTGTGAAAAGCCTCCAGAGGTGGAGCTGGGAGGAAGTGGAGGGACCAGGCAGTCTGTCCAGGCTTCCCACACTGGTCCCCTCGACAGTGAGGTGCGCCCTGGTGTAGGGGTAAAGGGGAGGCAGGGCTTCTGCTGGGTGCGGGTGGGGGTGAATGCCACGACTGATCGTTTGAGTAACGCTCCACTGTCTCCCCACAGGCATTAAAGATTACTCCAACTGGCCCACCATCCCACAGGTGTACCTCAATGGCGAGTTTGTGGGGGGCTGTGACATTCTTCTGCAGATGCACCAGAACGGGGACCTGGTGGAAGAACTGAAGAAGCTGGGGATCCGCTCCGCCCTTCTCGATGAGAAGAAGGACGAGGGCTCCAAGTGAGGCCAACGCTGCCCTATGGGGCAGAGACTCACTGCCTTTTGGAAACGCCTTACCACACCGCGTGCCACGGCCGCCCTCCTGGCTGCCCCTGGCCGTGAGCAGGCCAGCTCGCGTGTGATCTTTGCGTGAGATTGTCCCCTTGTGACCTTCACAACCCTCTGCATTGTACCAATTCAGTTGTGGACACAATTCTTCCGGTGTTGTCTTCTTCACCGCCCTTCTCAAATGTGTCAGTCACTTGGCAAAGATGCTATAGCCCCCAATTGTTTTTGTAACTTCTATGCAGAAAAATGATGGACAAAGAAGAGAATGTGGTAGCTGGGGTGTCCTTTTTAAAAATAAACTGCCAGCGCAGCCAATGGCGTGTGACTCTGCTTTGGGGTGACTGGCACTGGTTCTCTTACTCGGCTGTTTGACTTGCCAGAGGCAGCTGCACTCCACTTCCCTAGGAGACAGATGTGAGGGTGTGGCTGAGGGTGTGTCCCCAGCCAGGTGTGAGGGTGTGGCTGAGGGTGTATCCCCAGCCAGGTGTGAGGGCGTGGCTGAGGGTGTATCCCCAGCCAGGTGTGAGGGCGTGGCTGAGGGTGTATCCCCAGCCAGGTGTGAGGGCGTGGCTGAGGGTGTATCCCCAGCCAGGTGTGAGGGCGTGGCTGAGGGTGTGTCCCCAGCCAGGTGTGAGGGCGTGGCTGAGGGTGTGTCCCCAGCCAGGTGTGAGGGCGTGGCTGAGGGTGTGTCCCCAGCCAGGTGTGAGGGCGTGGCTGAGGGTGTGTCCCCAGCCAGGTGTGAGGGCGTGGCTGAGGGTGTGTCCCCAGCCAGGTGTGAGGGCGTGGCTGAGGGTGTGTCCCCAGCCAGGTGTGAGGGCGTGGCTGAGGGTGTGTCCCCAGCCAGGTGTGAGGGCGTGGCTGAGGGTGTGTCCCCAGCCAGGTGTGAGGGCGTGGCTGAGGGTGTATCCCCAGCCAGGTGTGAGGGCGTGGCTGAGGGTGTATCCCCAGTCAGGTGTGAGGGCGTGGCTGAGGGTGTGTCCCCAGCCAGGTGTGAGGGCGTGGCTGAGGGTGTGTCCCAGCCAGGTGTGTGGGCATGGCTGGAGGAGGCCTCTCGGCTGCTGACCCAAGTGGGAGAAAGGCCTGGCCTAGCTACGGAGGTGTGGTGTTCTGGGTTTTGTTTCTCTGAAGGTGTTGGGATTAAGACCAGGGTCTTGAACATGCTGAGCAAGCTCTACACTGAGGTGCATCCCCAGCCAAGAGTTTACATTGTGGGTTTTTCTTTCTTTGTTTTTTGTCACTTGAACTCAAAGCCTGGGCGCTGTCCCTGAACTCTTCTGCTCCAGGGTAGTGCTCTATCACTTTGAGCCAGAGCACCCTTCTGGTTTTCTGGTTGTTAATTGAAGACAAGAGTCTCACACACTTTCTTGCTTGAGCTGGCTTTGTACTATGACCTTCAGATCTCAGTCTTCTGAGTAGCTACAATTCCAGGCATGAGCCACCAGCACCCAACTGCACTGTTTTTTTTTTTTTTTTGAGACAGGGTCACCCTTTTTATTCCAAGATGGCTGGAACTCCCTGTGTAACCCAGGCTTACCTTGGACTTGAGCCTCCTGCCTTAGCTTCCCAAGGTCAGCTAGTGTGAAGAGCCAGGAGCCTCCACAGTGACCAAGGGGAAAGAAGTCCCTCCTGTCCCAGGTGTATCGCCCTGCAGGAAGCTCTCCATCATCTGCAGGGGCCAGGCAGCACACTTAGTCATGCATCCCTAGCCAGGTGGCTCACGCCTATGATCCTAGCTACCCAGGAGACTGAGATCCACCGATCAGCCAAGCAGATAAACACAAGAGACTCATCTCCAGTAAAGCAGCAAAGTGAAGAAGTTAAAGCGTGACTCAAGTGGTAAAATTCCCACTTTGAGTGAAAAAGCTGAGTGAGCATGTGAGGCCATGGGTTCAAGCCTCAGTACTGTCATATAAAAAAATGCCGGGAGTTTGGCCTAGTGGTTAAAGTGCTTGCCTAGCATGCATGAAGACCCGGATTCGATTCCTTGGTACCACATACATAGAAAAAAGCCGGAAGTGGTGCTGTGGCTCAAGTGGTAGAGCTCTAGCCTTGAGAAAGTCTAAGGACAGTGCTCAAGCCCTGAGCTCAAGCCCAGGACTGGCAAAAAAAAAAAAAAAATGCCTTCTTGGGACTGCAGAAGCAGGTGGAAGAATACCTTCCCATGATAGCCACTTCCTTGAAGCCTTCTCCGTTTCCTTCGTGAGAGGCCTAGAGGCTTCTGCAGGCAGCTGGGCCCTCAGCTGCCACCCCTCCCCAAGAGGTAGACATTCAGAGGAAAGGAAATAGAGCTCCTCCTGCCCTTTCTCTGCTCATCCGAAGGGACGTGGCTGCTGTGGCCAGCGTGGAGTGGCTTTGAACTTCCTTCCTTGCCCTTGGGTCATGGGAGGTAGGAGGTCCTCAACAGCACCCAGCCTAGCAGCAGTAGTGACAGTAGTGCCCAGGCTCAAGCTGGAAGACAGGCACCTGGATCTCCCGTGTCTGCTGTGTTATGCTGCATGGGAGCCTTTTATCTCCTGCAGTATTCTCTGTGGTTTGCGTCTGTGTGCCAATCCTAGGACTTGAACTCAGGGCCCAAGTGCTATGCCTTACATAATTTTTTGCTTACGGCTAAAGCCACAGCTCCACTTCCAGCTCATGAACTTTCCAGCCCGGCTTTGAACTGCAACCCTCAGACCTCAGGTAAGGACACAGCTGTCAGCCACTAGCATCAGCTACCTGGTTTTTCTTTTGTGTCATTCCTGGGGCGTGAACTCAGAGTCTTATTCCCTCAGTTGGCCAATTTACTTATTTTTGTTTAAGACTAGTACTCTACCACGGCTTCACTTTCCTGCCTGGGCTGTCTTTGAAACAGGATCCTCAGATCTCAGGAGGCTAGCTAGAATTACAGGCGTGAGCACTTCCAGGGTTTAAAGAGAACCTAGATACGTCCACATCTGTTAGCTAGAAATTTGTCCCTGGTGCTAAATGACCACATGTAATGCATTTGACAGGGAAGTAGAGTATCTCAGCTGCTTTAGGGGACAAGGGAGTGTTCAGCCAGAAAGATTATTATTGTAAACTATTTTCCTAAGGTTACAGTTTGATTTACTGCCAGTAATCTGCTCCTTCCCCACTTTGGGATTAAACACCAGCATTCTACCACTTCAGCTTTACTCTAGGTTTGTTTTGCAAATATGGTTGTATGTCAGACTGTGATCCTCCTACTTCTGCCTCCTAAGTAGCTGGGATTGCCAGTAGATACTACTAAGCCTGGCCCTTTCTGCCACTGATTTGACTATTGCTATTTCATAGTATAGTGGAAATTCTCTTCTGAGCCATATTAGGATTTTGTCATGTAGAGTAACACTTGAAAGAGAAGTTAGACAATGTGTCAATTGTCGATTGTAACTTATCGGTTGAATGGATTATGATATTGTGTTGATGGTAATTAGCAGGGATGCCTTTTGCCAGATAAAGGTGGGAAAATGTCATAGGAAATTTGCTGGTGAAATACAGGAACATTTGTAGATTACCCACGTGACCCATCACTAGCCCTGAGCAAGCAAGTGACCAGTTTTGTGTGTCTCTGTTGGGGGAAAGTTTTGTCCAGGCTAGTTTTGAAATGCATTTCTCAGATCTCAGCCTCTTTAGTAGCTGGTTTTACAAGCATGAGCCACAGGTGCCTGACTCACTTAAAAAAAGTTTGTATTAATTGAGAGGTGTCATTGTGGTATTTCAGCTGTGCGTATGTGTTTAGAACATCTTTCCTGAGACTTGGAGGTCAATCCACTGGTGAAGGTCACAGCCCTTACAGTGGGGCTTGAGCTCTGATCTCCATTCTTCCCTGGCAGAGTGAGAGTACCAGACTGGGCCCCACAGACAGAGTGGCTCTGGCAGAGTGTGTGGGAGAGGGGTCCCAGGAGATCAGTGGCTCTCCCCACCAAATCCCACCTTCAGTCCTATAGGAAAGAGGCTGGGAGGCCCCTGGCCATTGTGCAGCACACTGGGAGGTCAGTGGCAGTGTGGCAGCCTGAGCAGGCAGAGCAGGTGCCCACCGGTGCTCAGTGTCCAGGGGAAGCCAGGAAGACCTGTGTGCAGACTGGACCAGCTGACCTGGTGGAAATACAGACAGCAGGCGTCACTGGGGGCTGCAGAGGAGCCCTAGCCAGGCCAGGCTGCGCCTGCCTGTCCTGTCCTGCCTCAAACACCTCCTGGCCTGCTGCCCTGAGAGTTGACCTTTTCTCTCTCCTGTGCACCTCCACAGTCCTCAGCCCTTTCCTTTGTCAGTTTGTCCCCTGGCCCCCTCTGGCTATTGGCAATATAGTCAAATGAATTAGGCATTTTTATTGCTCCCCCCATTTGAATTTTAAGCTACTTTATTTTTTTTTCCTCCAACAACGCACACATGTGATTAGTCAAATGGTACTTACAAACTAATAATGAAAATCAACAGTCTCCTGGTTTCCTCCTTTCTACCCAGGCCCAGTCCCTCACAGCTGCCGATGTCTGTTTCTAAGCTGCTGCTTCTGGTGTTTTCTTCTATGGGTTTTTTGTACTGATACTTGGGCTTGAACTCCACGTTTCTTTAGTTCACTTAGCCTTTTTCACTCAAGGCCAGAGCTTGACTGCTTAGACCATGCCTCCACTTCTGCTTTTTGCTGTTCAGTTGGAGACAAGTATTTTAGATTTGTCTTCTCAGACTGCTTTAGAACCTTGACTCGGAGAGTAGCTAAGATTACAGGCATGAGCTACCAGTGCTGGGCTTCATTCTATCTGTGTGTGTGTGAATCATGGAGCTTAAACTCTGGGCCGGGGCGTTGTCCCTGAGCTCTTCAACTCAAGGCTACCACCCTACCCCTTGAGCCACAGTGCCACTTCTGGTTTTCTAGTAGTCATAGAGTGCTTGCCTAGCATGCATGAAGACCCGGGTTCAACTCGGTACCACATACATAGAAAAAAAGCTAGAAGTGGTGCTGTGGCTCAAGTGGTAGAGCATTAGCCTTGAGAAAGTCCAAGGACAGTGCATCAGGATCTGAGCACCAAAAAAAAAAAAAAAAAAAAAAAGAATCTCAAGAACTATAGTACCTGGACTGACTTGGACTTTGAACCTTGATCTCAGCCTCCTGAGTACTTAGGATTACAGGTATGAGCCACTGCGCCTGTCTTCCCTGCACAATTCTGCAGCACTGAGCGGGTCTGCACTGTGGTGCAGCCATACCTGCTGTCCCCAAATCTGTTTCAATGATATTTGCTCAATTTCATTGGAATGCTGCTGTCCAAAAGGTTGTCATGCAGAGTGTCATACCACCATCCACCACTAGATGGGATCACTTCCTCAGGAATGATCTCTTCCTCCAGGTGACTTCCTCCTGGCTCTGTCCTGCAGCCATCCACTGTGCTGAGACACACTCTCCATCTTCTGCCCAGAATCACAAAAAGCAAATGGAGCAGATTTAGATACATCCCAAGTAACGCCTGATTCTTCACGTCCTAGATTCTTCCATGGAAGTCACTCTCACTACCTCCCAGTCCCCTGTTTGAAATTCTTGTGTCTTTTCAGCCATAGATAATATGCCAAGAATATTTATATACAAGTGAATGTGTATGGCTCTGTCTTTATGGACACTGGGATTTGAATTTCTTATGATTTTCACATGTCATAAAATTTTAATTTTGCTGCCCCTTTCCACTAAGTACTTAAATTATAACAATCTTAGGTGCTGGTTGCTCAAGCCTGTCAGCCTAGATTCACAGGAGACTGAGATCTAGAAAATCATGGTTCAAAGCTAGCCTGAGTTGAACAATTTACATGACCCTATCTAAAAAAATAACCAGTTTCTGGACACATGAGGCTTATGCCTGAAATCTGGGCTACTTCAGAGGCTGTTATCTGAGGGTCACAGGTCACAGTTTGACGTCCACTCAAGCAGGAAAGTTCATGAGATTCTTCTTCTAATCAACTACCAATAAGCTGGAAGCAGAGCTGTGACCCAAGTGGTAGAGTGATAGCCTTGAGCCAACCCAAGCCTTGAATTTAAGCCCTAGGACAGGCACCAACAAAACAAAACCTGACCAGACAAAGCATGACTTAAGTGGTAGAGTACCAGATGAGCAAGCATAAGGCCCTGAGCTCAAACTCAAACACTGGGGGGAAAAAAATCCCATATAATTCCCAGCTGACTCTATTATCCATGAAAAAGGTACAGGGTGGACATGGCCCAGCAGCTGGGGGTACAGATCCCCATTCAGGGCTATCTGAGCTAAGACACCTTTCTCCTCCCTTTCTTAGCCTTGGAGAGTTCAGGGTTCAGGCTTGCTCCTCCTCCATCCATCCTCCTAAGTGACCTGATCTGTTCCTAAACCATAAATCACATTTACTTGCTTGGGGACAACTCTAAATGCAGCTTGCGGCCCAGGCTCCAGGAAACATGAGATGCCTTTCCTCCACACAGGCTCAGGTTCAGCATGGACAGGGGTGTGTGGGACACCGTGGCCGTGCCTGGAGATCCTTGGTCAGCCCTAAGCCCAGCTCCATCCTCTTCAAGGTAAGGCTAATCACAGTCACTACCTTGTAGAGATACGATGAGTGTTAAATGAGATACCATCGCCGAAAACTTCCCTCTGAGCATCTCTCATACTCCACCTCTTTCCTTTTTTCTTTTTCCAACTCATCATTTTCCCCCCAGCTTCTTCCAGGTGAACTTCAGAATCATTATGTCAACAGAGTCTCTTTCCTTTCCTTTCTTTTTGAGCTGGTGTTAGGGCTTGAACTCAGGGCCTGAGCTCTGTCCCTGAGTTTTTTTGCTCAAGGCTAGTACTCTATCACTTGAACTATTGAACTACAGTTCCACTTCCGGCTTTTTGATGGTTTATTGACAAATTTTCCTGCCTGGGCTGGCTTCACTCCACAATGAAGCTTTGTTTTTCACTGCCTGAGAGCCAAAGGCTTTCACCTCCTCTGCCTTCTGGCCCTGGGCACGCTGACCCCTCAGGCAAGCTAGCTTGTGCTTCTTCAATGTCCCCCTGGCAGGTGAGTTTGTCTCCTTTGGGGTAGCCTGGGGAGAAGAGATGGCTGTGCACTCAGAACCCATCTTAACCCAGGCAGAGACTAACAGTTACTCTTACAGCACCACCAGTGCCTGAGGGCTTGTTCACGGTCAGGGGTTCTGCCAGTCATCTCAGATACTTTGTCTATTTAATACAGTGCCCGAATTGGCAGTTTTCTGCAAAGAACTATTTTTGGCTCAGCTACAATGTTCTTTCATGCAACTTTCGAGATGCTTTTGCTGGACCCTAGAACTCCCCAATTGTGTATCTGTGCCCTTTGATCTACTGGTTCTCTGCTGTGCTCCCTTTGCAATTCCCTTAGCGTCTGGGAAAGAGGAGATAAGTGTGTTGTATAGAAAGCAATCTGTCCCTCAAACAAGTAATGCCATCTTCCAGGCATCTAGAGGAAAGAGCCAAAAGCTCTGGAGACTACCTGAGTGGATGAGTAGAAACTAGCGAGGGAGGGAGGGAAGGAGAAAGGAAAAGAGGGAGGGAGAGAGAGATAAGACTACCTCCTTTTCCTAAAGACCCCAGGATGTGGAAACAATGGCTCTGAGGAAAGCAAAGCCCTAGAGGATTCTGGAACAGCCCTGGAGGGGACAGAGGTGAACAGTGATCAATCAGATGCCAGCACAGCTAAGGCTCACCACGATGGCTAAAAAAGGATAACCCCACACTACATAGGGTTACCAATTTCTGAGTCCCAAAACTTGCTTTCTTACACGAAGAAGTCTGTATTCTCACCCTCCTCTGCTGCTTCCTCCCCTTCCTCTTCCTCCTCCTCCTTCTCCTCCTCCTCACCCAGGGGGCATGAGGTAGCCCTTCCAGTGCAGAGTCCTTGCTGGACCTTATACCAGCCCGCCAAGAGTTCAAGGGCCGTCCCCACCTCCTACCCTCACTTTCCAGTGCACTTTGCTTCTGATCCACTTCTGTCTTATGATTATTTTGTGGAGAGAAAGACCCATGGTTGCCATAGAATAAATCTCCTTCCTCTGCCCTTCACAATGTCTCATTTGTCATATGAATGGGAGTGGCCAGACTTAACGTGGGACTTCTAGACTTTGTGCCTGGAGTCTACAAACCCAGTTTGAGTTTGATACACCAGGCCAAGTCCCCAACAGTAACACTTTTGCCACTACCTTGGGACCCCAAGCTCCTTACCCTTAGAATAAAGGTTTGGATTGAGTTTGTCTACTTTGCTCACACAAAATTGAAACCTTTGACCAGATACCTCAACATTTAAAGCTCTTGATGATGGCCCCTTGCAAACTCTGAATTCCATAGGCCAGAAGAGCCCTGGGATCTGGGGAGTTTGACCCAGCTAGCCAGGGACCTCTTGATGTCCTGGTGATTTCAGATGCTGACATTGCAGACGCCCTGGGGCTTGACCTCCATGTCCACAGCCACAATTACCAGGGCAATGTCCTAAGGACCTCCTTTTATACACTTAAACCATCCTGTCTTTTCTCCTTTTGAAATCTAGTTTCCTGGCAGCCACTGGCTCCAGGGGAGCCCCAAGCCTTAGTGCCCAAGGCAGCCTGCAGAACTGAGCCCAGCCTAACTCTGGGATTTCTTCCTCTCCCTTATTATCATATCAAGAAGAAGCCCAGAGGCTTCTGGGACCCCAGTGGCTGGTAAAAGAGATGTTAGACCATCTTAAAAGTGATGCGGAGAAGCCTTGGGCTCCTTAGGGGCTTGGAGATTTATGGGAGAGGAGGAAGGGTAATGAAGAGGGCAGCAGATCAAGGGGTCAGGAGCTGTTTTCTGAGTTTTCTTCCTGGAATGGGGCTGGTTGAGAGGGAAGGGGAGGAGAGAGAGGTGAGGAAGAAGCAAAGAGAATGCTGACTCTGCTCCAGAACTTTCCTGGAGGGCCAGCAGAAGGGAGCTGACATTGTGACTTTTCTCTGAGTGGCAGGTGCAGAATGGACCCTCCCCAGGGAGCTTGTTCTGAGCAAACAAGATGACCTCCAACCACTGAGCAGGCTGTGCAGCAAACTGGGGGAAATCAAGAAGCAACACTGCACGTTACCCAGCTCCGAGCTCAGACTACAAATGACACCAGAGCTCCAAGGTGACTTCCCGGAGCCAGGAAGGCCAAAGACACATAGTAGGACAGCTCAGGTCTCCTTGGCTGGACACCCTGGGATCATAGCGGCTTCTGAGCTATCTGACAGAGTCTTGGGACAGAGTGGGTGGTGAAGTTTGGAAGAGACCAGCCAGAATACCAAGTGCCTGGAATGTTGAGGATCCTACCTGCAGGCTCTGATCCCAGAATACTTCAGGCCACCTCGGGGGTTTCTGAAAGTATGTGCTAGCCTGCTTTCCTCTGGAGACCCCATGGCATTGGGGGGGCATCTGGTGTGTCTCTGGCACTGGCAGGGTGGTGATCAAGAGAAGCAATACACTGTAGCATCTCTGTGGTCACAGCAGTGGGCAGCGCCTTGACTCAGAGCCCCCATGATGCTCACCTCTGCCTCATGTAGATTTACAATCAACCCTAACAAGGCAAGGGAGAAGCAGAGGTGAGAACACTTCCTTTCCTGGGTGAGCCTGGAGCTGAGCAGTGCCCCCCTTGGGGTGGGGTGCTGAGGTCCCAGGCTGATTGGCCTTGTGAGTGCAAGTCCTCCCTCTTGCTGGGAATGGTGGGGGCAGATCTCCAGTTCCTCTACTCCCCCCCACCCCCCGCCCCCTGCAAATCTCCATGGGGATCTGTAGCCTGTTCCCTTAGCATTCTGCCCAGCAGCCACTGCGGGGGCACGGCTGTGGGCATCTCAGTTGTGTGGGTGCAGAGGCAATCTAAATGTCAGTAGATTGAAACCCTCGGCTGCTCCAGTGTGCTAGCCAGGGGAGTAAATCACCTTGAGAAACCAATTACATTGCTGTAATAGCATCCCCTGTGTGGAGCCCCATGGCCTGTAAACCAGGCGCTGAGCTCCTAGCTCAGCCTGGCCTGCTCACAAGGCTCCACGGCACAGCGCCCCCTGCAGGCCATCCAGGAAGGCCACAGTGGAGCCCAGGGTCCTACAAATCTGTGATGGCTTCATTGTTTTCTTCAACCCTTCTCTAGTCCTGGTCACTTGGCCCTACTCATCCTCTCCCAGCCACCTCCCTCCAGAGCCCCTGGATTTACAGTCACTGTGCTGCTATCTAGTCTAGCCTGAGCCCTTTCTCAGGTCTTCATTCCTTTAACGTTCACGGGAGCTGGATAGAGCCTGGTCCAGGGTAAACCTAGGGAATCTCAGCACTCTAAAATGAGCAGTCTTGGCTCAAGGTGCACAGTCCAAGCCAGGCACCTATGGCTCATGTCCAGAATCCTAGCTACATGGGAGGCTGACGTCTGAGAATTATGATTTGAGGCCAGCAGGAAAGTCCATGAAACTCTCATCTCCAGTTAACCACACACAAAAAAGGTTGGGTGTGGCAGTGAGAGGCTGTGTAGGAGAATGGGCAGGATGGGAGAGAGGACGAGTGTGGACGGACACACCTGGGCTCTGGGCAGCCTGACCTGTTTGTTCCACTTCAGCCATTGATGTCTGGACAGCTTTTCAAAGAAAGGATGGATTTTTGTCACAAGATTCCTTTGACAGGTGTCTGCCCTTGACATAAGGAAACATTCTGAAACATATTTTGTGCTAAGAGGAGCTATTTTCTTGAGTGTTTGTTTTTCCAGGATAAGCATCTTTCTTTAAGATATCTCTGTTCTGTTTTCAGAACACACCGATTACTCCAATTAATGTAAGTCATCAGGCAGGATCTGAGGGAGGGAACTGATCTCTTTCTCTCCCTCTCCCTCTCCCTCTCACCCCTCTCCCCTGCTCCCACCCTCTCTATGCCTTGTATCTTGGGGCATGCTCTCAGGGCTTGGGCACTGTCCCTGTGCTTTTATCTGCTCAAGGCTGACACTCTATCACTTGAGACATAGTTTGTTGTTGACTTTTTTCTGGTTGCTTGGAGATAAGAGTCTCACAGACTTTCGTGCCTGAATTGGCTTGGAACCTGATCTTCAGATCTCAGCCTCCTGAGTAGCTAGAATTACAGGCACAAGCCATGATTCCTGGCATTCCACACTTTCTTAACCTCCTCACCAAAGTGAAGATGAGGACTTGGGCAGCAATTTCTAATGTCCGAGGGACTCTATATAGGCGAGGCAGATGACAGGGGTTTCTGTGGCTTAGACACAGAACCCAGGCCACTGGGACATGGGTCATGAGCATCTACTCACATGCTTCCTGGCTCATCTGCCCCATGTCTGTACTGGATTCCCTTTGCAGGGCTTCTGGGGTTATAGCTTTCACTGAGCCAAAAAAGACTGGAGTATGCTTGGGCCTGCAGGGCCCATGGTTGGGGGATCTTGGGAGAGCAGGTAGTTAATATCTGAGATATTTACAAACGGGTTGTAAAAAGTCATAGTGAAAAATGAAAATTACCTAAATTTATAATTAAGCGAAGAGTTGTAAAAGCAAAGTAATATTTATATTCAGCCATATAGTCAACATTCATAATTTCCTAATTACTGTACTTCATTTTATTATTGCCTGCGCTCTGAAGGTTATTTACTTGGTTGTATCCACACGGCGGACACAACATGAACTAGTGGGTGTACACTATTTGTGTGGCGTTCTTCTCAGCTCTGTATTAGTTGATGTTGTGTGGGTTAGGAGCCTGAAGTGTGCCATGGTGGGCGGGTCCGGTGTGGGCACCACAGTCCTCTCCTCCAGCTTTCCCCACCTCTCCTCAGGGCCAGGCTGTTGTACTGTTTTTGTTTCTCCTCCTTGAGGGAACCACACTAGCCTTCTGACGCCCCCCCCTGTCCCAGTGGGGGCCTCCAGCCCCAGTCTGCTCCCAAGGCTCTGGCCTTCTCTTCCTTTGCCTGGTTCTATTTCCTGCTCTTTCATTGCAAGGTCCTGTCAGTACCTCATGTATAACGGCTGCTACCATCCCTCTGAGGCCTTCAGGCCCCAGAACTTTGCCCTTCCTTCTGATGGCATGTTTGCACTTTTCCTCTGCCATCC
Source organism: Megascapheus bottae (assembly GCF_031878675.1). Taxonomy (NCBI): domain Eukaryota; kingdom Metazoa; phylum Chordata; class Mammalia; order Rodentia; family Geomyidae; genus Megascapheus; species Megascapheus bottae. Next base: position 26,368,597 of record NC_143522.1, read on the forward strand.
CATCATCAAGAGATGCCTGCCCACTCAGCCTGGAGTCTACTTTCTGTGGGGATAGTCTTCGCTCTTCAGTTACTTTTGCTTAGGCACAGCTAGGGCCCCTATTCTGGCCTCATAGTTCTCAGTGTTTTCTCCTTCCCTGCTCCCAGTACCTCAAACCCTGTATCCCGAGGCCAGACCTAGCACCGGGGAGAGGTTCCAGCACACAGTCAATGATCTCTGTCAATGAATGAATGAATGAACAGAAACTCTCATCAAAGGAGTGAGCTCTTTTCAGGCCCTGGATGACCACAAGAGAGCTGCCCAAAATACTGGTCTTATTGAGCCACTAGCCATGCCCCTCCCCTTCCCCCAGGACATGGCCCACCCCAGGGGTAAAGTTCTTTATCTGCCTTCCAGAGCTAGAGACTGTAAACTTATTTCAGAATCAGCGTGGGGAATTCATCATTGTACAAACAGATTTTTCTTGTCAGACGCAATTTATAAATATCAGTTACACAGGAAGTCAATTAAAACCTACCCCCCTTCCCCATCCCCCTGCACAGCCGTGTGTCGAGATAAGAGGCTAGTGACTTTTAGGACAATATTGTGAGAATTCCCCTTTCCCCAATTAATTAGCTATCATCTGGCCTCGGTAGAAATCTTATTAAGTGCCAAGCTCTTGCTCTGTGTCTTTTCCCATTAGAAATAAATGAAGTGCGATTTTGTATCACTTCATTTGCTCATTTATTCTCTCAATAAATGCATGCAGTCTGAAATCTCACCTTTTCTGTGAGCTCCCCAACACCCATCTCTTTACTGCTATAGCCTGAGCCCTTCCCAACATGTCTCACCCTCCATTTCCTTGCCCACCCTTTTAAATATCTATCACCTCCTAGCATACAAAAATATGCTTAGTTATTAGGATTATTGCTTAGTTTTTGTCTTGCAGGATAGAGGCTTAACCTCATGAGAAAGAAGTCTTTAATTCCTTTATTTCCTGCAGATAGATAACCAGTGATTTTTTGGGGTGGGGTGGGGGGGAGTACCATAACAGATACCCTACAGACTTGAATATCCAACCTGAGGTTGAGCAGTGACATGCTGGCAGCTGAGGAGACACCAGCAGGGAGGAGAACATGTTCCAGCCTGCATTCCAGCCTGCACGATTTCATCCAAACCTCCAGATGGCCACACTCTGGCCAGCCATTAAGACAAAGGTCCCTCCACCCCCACCCCAGGCTCCCACCTTCGTGTCTCCTGCCTATAACCCTAGCTACTCAAGAGTCTGAGATCTGAGGATCTCAGAACTACACCAACGCTCGCAGAAAAGTTCAAGAAACTCTTCTCCATTTCATCGTCAACATGTTGAGTTGGAACTGTGACTCAAGCAGGTAAAAAATACTAAGGGACAGTGCCCAGGCCCCAAGTGCAAGTCTGGGTACCCAGGTACCTCCCCTCCACCCCTTCACACAAGATGCAGGCCCCATCCCCTTAGGAAGCATGCACCCCATATCTACATTGCATATGCACTTTGCGGGGAAATGGCCCTGGATGGTCTTTGACCTGGAGGTCTAATCTGGAAAGGCAAAGAGAACGAAATTGCACATGCACCCCCACTCTCCTCCCAAGTGAAGGCATATGACTCCTGTACCTTGGCAGTCACTGTCCAGTCATCAGGCCATTTGGGGAGCCTCAGTTTTCTCTCACCTAGTAACCCCACCCCTCAGAGAATAAAGCCCCAAGTGCCAGTCGCTTTGAGATAGTTGACACTTTCAAACTTCCCAACACACAGCACCAGTTTGTGTAACAGTTCTACTCTGCTCATCACTCTTTGCTTTCTTCCTACTCTTCATGGTTCTTTTGCTTTCCCTGGATTAGGCAGCAGCTTGATTTTTTTTTCCAGTACTGGCTTGAGCTTGGACTCAGTCTTACGTTCTTGCTTCATTTTTGTCATTCAAGGCTAACTCCATATCACCTGAGCCACACCTTCACTTCTGGTGTTTTGCTTGTTGTTGAAGATCAGAGTTTCTCAGATTTGTCTACTTGGGCAGGTTTTGAACCTTGATCTTCAGATCTTAGCCTCCTGAGTAGCCAGGCTTACAGGCGTGAGCCACCAGGCCCTGTAGGCCTTGCTTTGGAAACAGCCAGAAATCAGTGGCTGCCCCCCTTCACATCACCTCCCATGAGGCAGATCTGAGATGCCCTGAAATGAAACAGGGTCACCTTTGAGTCTTAGGAGCCTTCAAGGTAAAACCCAGTCAGCAGAAAGTCTAGCTGTTGACAAAACATAACAACAACCCACAAAGACCCTTGGTTCCCAGAAGATCTCCTGGGGACAGAACTTTTGTGTCTATGAGGTATTTATTCAGTCCTTGGAGGCTGGTGGCATGATGGCCATTTCAGATGGAAGGAAATTGAGACTCCGAATCTGCAGGCTCCTGTGGACAGAGGCGGAATTCCCCAGCCTGCCTCCCCCTCTCTTCTGCCCTTGAAAAAAATAAAAGCATGCCAGAGCTTTTAAAGTTGCCAGTAGGGTGTCTGCTGAGAAGAATAATTCATTCTGGACTGGTGTCTTTATCCTTGTAGGAAAATGTCCAGAAAAGTCCCGAGAAGCCCATCCTGATGGCATAGTGTGAGTCCCCCGTGAGCAGCCCAGGGAACCTGGAGCTGCCAGGCTTCACGTTGGATGGTGACATTCTGAAAATTCATCACTTTGACCACAGGAGACCCACACCCACAATGCCTGGTCAGTCTCAGAGTCCCCGTTATCCATCTGACCAGCTGAAAGCAGGGAGCTGGGTGGGCTGCTAGAAACAGACCTTAGCAGGGCGTGGTGGCTCACACCTGCAATCCTAGCTACTTAGGAGGCTGAGATCTGAGGATGGAGATTCCAGAGATTCAAAGCCAGCCCGGGCACTAAAGAACCTAAAAAGTATGAGATTCTTATCTCCAGTTAATCACTAGAAAGCAGGAAGTGGGGCTGTGGCTCTGAGGTCGGGCGGTAGCCTAGAGCTGAAGAGCTCAGAAACAGCGCCCAGGCCCAGAGTTCAAGCCCCATGACCCAAGAAAAAGAAAAAAAGAAACACAGACCCTCAGCCCTGTCCCTGGAGATCCCGCCATGGCAGGGAAAGGTGGACAGGCCCGGTGGAATGACAAGTGGAATGACTAGGATGATAAGTTTTACAAAAGAGTTTCTTCAGAAGGCCACGAGCAGACAGAGATGGAGGAGTTATCCCAAATCCTCTCCGGAGGCCAGGCATTAGGATTATAATGAAATTTTTTTAAAAAGTGTGTGTAGGGGGGACTTGAGGCATGGTGGAAGGTGACTAAAGGTCAGGAAAAGTATGTTTCCTGCGCATGTGCAATCTGTGATTTTCCCAGAGCAGATGTTCAGAAAGCCCTGAGGACGGGTCTTCCTGCCTTGATGTAAAAACACATCCAGCAGACACATGTAGACCCAAGGGAAAGGGGGGCAGGGGCATTGATTAGTTCAAGATAGACAAAAGCAGCCTCCAGCTTCCTGCAGAACAGCTCAGCTTCACCATCCTCAGGGCCCAAATTGCAGAGGTAGTATCAGAAGCATAGCTAATTTGAGATGCTGCTGAGCTGGTGACCTCCAGAACTGGTGACTAAAGCAATTACCTAAAACAAATGAAGCCAGAGGGTGTATTTGGGTTTCTTTCAGTTTCACATCCAAACAACTGATTGGCATCTAAACAGACTCCAAGATAAGGAATAAAAATTCTAGGTGACAAGCTTTGAATATGCTTGCCAATACCCTCAGTTCTGACTTAGTATCCTGCAGGTCACAGTGGTAGAGCTCCTTTTCCAGGCATGGTAGACGTGGAGCTGAGCTCCTGAGTCGCTTGTCCTGCCTATCCCTGGGGCTTTCTACGGCAAAGGTGTCCTTCTCCCTCAGGTGTGTGGAAAGTTTGGGATGACTTAATGCCTAGACCCTGACACAGTGACCTGGCAGACTAGTAGGGTCTGAAGTCTTGTAAAATGACAGCTCTTTTACTAGACACGAATGGCTCACACCTATAATTCCAGCTATTCAGGAGGCTGAGATCTGAGGATCAGGGTGCAAAGCTAGCCTAGTCCAGAAAATTCATGAAACTCTATCTCCAATGAACTAGCAGCTGCCCTCCAGACCTGGAAACAGAGGTGTGCCTCAAGTGGTAGAGTACCAGCCTCAAGTGAAAAAGCTAAGGGACAGTGTCCAGACCCTGCATTCAAGCCCCAGTATCAGCACTCAATACATAAATAAGCATCTCTCGTCTCTCTCTGCTTGCATTTAGCAGGAGATGAAAATGGCACCTGTGAATGTTAGATTGGCAGATGTATTGGTTCACTTCCTGCTTCTGCTTTTGCCCTCAGAGGGCATGTCTGTGATTGTACTCTGGATAAGAGGTGAGTGTTCCCTTCTCACTGCAGGTGGTAGAATTCCTGGGGCAAGCAGAAATTCAGGGTACAGTTCATCAGAAAATTATCACGGGGCCAGGTGCCAATGGCTCACACTTGTAATCCTAGCTACTCAGGAGGCTGAGATCTGAGGTTTGTAGTTCCAAGCCATCCCGGGGAGGAACATACATGAGATTCACCTCCAATTAATCACAGAAAAAGCCAGAATTGGCTCTGTGGCTCAAGTGGTAGAGTGCTAGCCATGAGCAAAAGGAGCTCAGGAAGAGTGTCCAGGCCCAAAGTTCAAGCCCCAGGACCAGGGAGAGGGGAAAAAAAAAGAAAAAGGATAAAAAGAAAATAGAAAGCACAGCTAAACCTCAGTTCTTTCTTCTTGGCAAAAGAAGAATGCATGCAAGATGCAAAGCATGATGAAAATGAAAATGTTTGTTAGAATGAGAGTGAGACTCATGATGGGACCAGCATGCTCCAGCAGGGTTTGGGACAACAGTGTGTTGTTTGGCTGGGTTGTATTCAGGAAAGGGCTAGGTGTCGAGATTTGCTGGGACCGCTGTGCGCATGCTCCTCCAGAGAGATTTAAAAATCTATCCACTGGCAATTTTCTTGGCAGTACTGGGACTCAAACTTGGGAGTTGTACTTACTAGACACACAGGGCTAGGGGAGTCATTCCTCTAGCTTTTCAGCTATTTTTAACACACAATACCCAGCTCTGAACTGGGTATCATCATTTTGACACTTAAATATATCTATTCTTTTTTTTTTTTTGCCAGTCCAGGGGCTTGTACTCAGGGTATGAGCACTGTTCTTGGGCTTTCTCAAGGCTAGCACTCTGCCACTTGAGCCACAGCATCACTTCCAGCTTTTTTCTATGTATGTGGTACCAAGGAATTGAACCTGGGTCTTCATGCATGATAGGCAAGCACTCTATCACTAGGCCAAACTCCTGGCCCTGAATATATCTATTCTGGAACTTATTGTTCCTGTCTAACTAAAATTCTCTACTCTTCTAACAACACCCCTAGTCCTCTTACTTTAAAAATTAGTTGCATATGAGTAATTCATTATGAGTCTCTCTAATTTCTCATCAATCATTGTGGATATGAGCAATTCTCACAGAGAGAAACTTACCCTGTAATTTTATTTTCGGTTGTGATGGCGTTTTTATGAACACTAAATTGAATGATTAATGAAATCAATTTAATGTTACGGTTGGGAGACAAACATGAATCTAATTTTCTATTTTTTTTCTTTTCTAAATTTCATCTTTGCAGTTCTTAAATATTTCTTCCTTGGCCCTTTGTCGGGTCTTGAGCACTGTTCCTCCTTATCACTAACGGTTAAAATGGCAGCCAGTACCATTCAAGACCAGGACATACCAGGCAGAAAAAGACAGGCATCTTCACTTTCCTGAAGGTTGTGTTGCATGGCCTCTGCTCTGTTTGTCTCTGTATCTCCTCTCCTCTTTCCATAATAACACCAGTCTTTGGATTTCGGGTCTAGTCCAGTGCTCTATGACCTCACGTTCACCATCCAGGACCCCATCTCCAAATGTGGTCACATTTCCTAGTTTCAGAAGACATACAAGTTGGGGGCTGGAGGTAATAATACTTTAATTTGCACTTCTGCTTGGTTCTGTCTTGGGCATCATTTTTTACAATCGTGTTCCAGTTGTTTTCCTTGCTGGCATTCATTTCCTTGGCCATCCCTCTCCTCTCAGCCTGCTGTCCTGAAGTCTGATTGCCCCTGGGTCTGATCCAGGGTCTGCTGTTCCAAGGTCACGATTCCTTCTGAGACACTCTCCTGCCTAGTGGGGAAAATAATTTCCAAAGAAATTCCCTTTCCCTGGAGTTCTTCCTGTAGTCTTCAACCTCTCTGTGGCTGCAATTTTATCATGGGGGCTGGTACATTTCTAGTAACTCAGCGTGTGTGTGTGTGTGTGTGTGTGAGTGTGTGTGGTACTAGAGTTTGAATTCAGGGCCTTGTCCTCGATAGCAGGTATCTACTACTTGAACCACACTCTCTACCTCTTTTTACTTTAGTTATGTTTCAGATAGACTCTCATGTTTATGCCTGGACTAGCCCAGACCATAATCCTCCTATTTCCACTTCCTGAGCAGTTAGGTTGACAGGTGTGTGCCACCGCTCCCAGCTCCTGGGAGAGTGGAGAGTGTTTGGGAGCATTAATGGGTCTGGGGACTAGAAGAGACATGTTAGAGTGGCCAGATAGAAAGGAGCAGAAAAGAGAACATGGAGCTTGAATATCGGTTGTGGGGCTGAAGCATAGAGCCTGGGCCCTGTCCCTAAGCATCTTTTGCTTAAGGCTAGCATTCTAACACTTAATCATAACCACACTTCTAGCTTTTTCTTTTTTTTTGGTGTTTAATTGGACATAAGAGTCTCATGGACTTCCTGCCTGAGCTGGCTTTAAGCTGCAGTCCTCAGATCCTAGCATTCTGAGCAGTTAGGATTATAGGCATGAGCCTCTGGCACCTGGTAGAAGAATTATTATTATTATTATATTATTATTTTATGGGTCATAGGGCTTGAACTCGGCCTGGGCACTGTCCCTGAGCTTTTCAGCTCAAGGCTACCACTCTACCCTTGAGCCAAGCCCCACTTCTTGTTTTCTAGAGGTTAACTGGCGATCAGCGTCTCAGGTCCTTTTGTGTTTGTGCCCCAGGCTGGCTTTGAACCTTGATCCTCTGATCTCAGCCTCCTGAGTAGCTAGGATGACAGGTGTGAGCCACCACACTGGGCCGGTAGAATTATTTTGTAAGGATAATTATAATTTCTATGTTTTGTTTATACATCTTGTGTATTCATTCTTTCTTTCCATAGATACTCAAATGCTTCCACATCATAGCGTTTGTGAAAGATGCTTATGAATGTAGGTGTGCAGATATCTATTCTCATCCCTGCTTTTTTTTTTTTTTTTTTTTTTTTGGCCCCCTTTCTCTTTCTGGCCCGGCTCGCTCCGGCCCCGCTCGCTCTGGCCCCGCTTGCTTCCGCTCCGCTCGCTCCAGCTTGCTCTTGGCCCCGCTCGCTCCGGCCAGGCCAGCTCTCGCTTGCTCCTGGCTCTGCTCGCTCCGGCCCCTTCTCGCTCTGGCCCCGCTCGCTCCGGCCACCACTCGGTTGGGCTCTGTTCACTTCAGCTCAGCTCGCTTCTTTCGCTCTCTGTCGCCTTCGCAGTCTTGTCTCTGCCACTTCCGGCTTGGTTGTGTATGTGGGATACCGAGGACTCGAACCCGGGTCTTTGTGCATGCTAGGCAAGCACTTTAACCGCTAGGCCAAACTCCCGGGCCCTCATCCCTGCTTTTTAAAGGCTGGTTTTTGTTGCTGTTTGGGGGCTTGAGCTCTGGGCCCAGGAACTGTCTCTGAGCTCTTCAGCTCAAGGCTACCCCTTTATCCCTGAGTCACAGTGCCACCTCTGGTTTTCTGGTGATTAATTGGAAATAAGAGTCTAATGGCCTTCTTTTTTTTTTCCTTTTACAGTAAATATATGTTTACTAAAATACAAATGGAACCAACATCCTGTCTTCCATAACAGCTGCACTGTTTTGAAGATACGTGATTCTTCCTGGGCCTCTAAATAGTTCTGAGAATAACTGAGGAGTAGATGTAGACAAGGGTTCTGGAAATTCTTCTACGATTGAGAAACCCCCATTGGAGCCCACCCCTCCCCCCAGTCTGGCTCTGTCATCCAGAGCAGAGGAGAAAGGCACAGTCCTCATAGCACACAGGTGGGTCTTTTCCTGTGGCACTACTCTTCCAGCATCCATGCAGGTGTTGGAATCATGACTCTGCCTCTCCTTCACTTGGGATTAAACATTACCTACAGCCTGTTGGTTTCCATGGAAACACATCAGTACTGTTCCTTAAAAATGGCCACATTTCACCAGGAGGAATAGTTAGGAAATTCTCCCCTTACTTTCCTCCTCTTCTTTTTCTCACGAGGGATACTTTTCCCTAGAGGCTCTGAGCCCTGGAATGAGGAGGAGGGTGTCCTGGTCTAACCCTAGATTTTTTAAAGCTTTCAGGGTGACCTGGGGACAGTCCTGTGCTTTGTGAGACTTGGTTTCCCCATTCATGAAGTCAGAGGACTGCTGGAATCATTAATGTTTCCCCATGCAGAAATCCTTTGTCTTCTGCCCCTAGAGGCGGAATTTCTGAGACATGTTGTCTGCCATAGAGAGCTGCTTTAATAACATTAGATTTTCCCATGTTTTATTAAAGACATCCATAACTCCCGCCCAGAGCTTCCGATCACAGGGTAAGCAAATTGAGTTGATGTGATTTCATGCAAGAGCTGGTAGAGCCTCGTTTTGGTTGGCATTGCAATGTTCCCTTTGCAATTTAAGTCTATTGAAAAGAGTTTTCAAGCCCCATCCCTTCTCCTGCAGAACACAGGTTCAGGATCACTAGATTCCTGGACCTGAGACCCAGCTCTGTAATTCTGCGAGATGGACATGGAGTCAGAAGCTGAGTTTTTCATTTTGTTTCACATCTACTCATTAATCTGATGTGACCTTGGACCTTTGCCACCAATTATTTGCAATTCTCACTGAAAAAGAGTTTAGGTTGGGAATATGGCTTAGTGGTAGAATGCTTGCCTAGCATGCATGAAGCCCTGGGTTCCATTCCTCAGCATCACATAAACAGAAAAGGCCAGAAGTGGCTCTGTGGTTCAAGTAGGACACTAGCCTTGAGTACAAAGAAGCTCAGGGATAGTGCCCAGGCCTCAAGTTCAAGCCTTGAGATGGGCACATACACACCCAAAAGGGAATTACCTGCCTTCTAAGGGTGGATCCTACTGGGTGACTTCAATGGAACGTGGTGGGGAAAAGCCGGAAGTTAAGCTGTGACACAAATGTCAGAGTGCCACCCTTGAGTGAGAAAGCTAAGGGATAGCACACAGGTCCTGAGTTCACGTCTAATCCTGGCACAAAAAAGAAAAGAAAAAAAGGCTGTGGGATGTTAACATTGGGTTTCAGAGCCCTGGGCAGGATCTTCCTTGTTCTTTTTCTGGAGACCCAGTTCTGGAGGAAGACAGCCCTGAGGTTTGAAGGGCACGCAAGCAGCCCATGTACTTGAGAGTACATAAAGGGACTCCTCTTGCCAGAAGCCATGCAAGGGTGTTGTTGTGGGGAGGGGTATGGTAAAGCTACCTCATTTATGGATCTATTACATGTAGTTTTGACAAGCAGAGTTATAAATCAAGTGAAAATGAAAAGAAATCACAGGAACGAAACATTGCAACTCCCTGGGTGTCTTTTCAGCATAGTAGAGGGGGAGAAACTCAGTCCTAAGCTATGGTTGATTGCATTTAAATTATTGTATGATCTGCTGAGCTTTTTCTTGCCTTTAATTTTGTGGATACCTGCCTCCCCAAAGCCAACGGTGCCTTCCTAGCCAGGTAAAAGTTATAGTAACCCATCCTGAAAAGGATGTGGGATGTGCCCAGTTCAATAACAAAGTGAATGATTCGAAGATGTTAAAAGGAGGCATGTCTCTCACTGAAGATGAGTGCTGCTATGGGCAAAAGTGAAGCAAGCATTCAGAGTATACTACCAAACTCCACGCCCTCAGAACTTGGGGATCTTCTTTAATGGCGATCTTGGAACCGTCATGGATGGAGATCTGAGATCTACAGCATTACTTCTCTGGTGCTGCTATAACAAATTACCATGGACTTAGCAGCTTACCTTGACACAAAGGCATCTCCCAGCTCTGTGGGGGCAGAGTCCCAGTGTGGGCCTCACTAGTGCTGGTCAAGGTCTCACTAGGTTTTACTCAGAAACCGCTCAAGGTCCTTTGTCCCCGGTCCCTCTCGAGTAGTAGGAAGGATGGGGAAAAACACACCCCGACCAGACCAAGCCTCGAGAGGAGAGGGCCCGCTGTCCTCCCGTATCCAGCCTTCTTATCCCTGGGCACGAACAGAGACGCCACGCAGCTTCATCAAGGCAGGAAAATCTCTCTCCAAAAAAAACCCTCCTGAGGCAGTCCCTCCAGCTGAAATACCCTCACTCTAGGTCCCAGCAGAGAGTGATAAACAACAACACATTTGTAACCAATCTTGCGCCCTGCCTCTGTGCCTTGCCTTGTCTCAGTAGAAAGTTATTAGACATGGCGTTACTCGGGCCCCAACAGCTCCCCCATCTTTATTTTAGAAAAAAGAAAAAACCTAGGATATGTGGGGCTACCATCATATCAGATGGACTGTGCCTGCCTTAGGTGTCTCCAAGCTCGCTAGTCTTCTTACCCGTCATGGGATCACCAAGTCCTTTTTACTTGGCTCCTGTCTTAGGTTGATAGGCTACCAGCCGTCCATTTAAGCAAATCAGACCTGAGGGGAATGCACCTATTCCCATGGGAGTAGATTCCTGTTGCATTAGCATTCACTTTCTGCGTTGACTTTGTAGGCAAGCAATATAGACATATTACAATTATAGCGCATAAAAATAAATCCAAACTGGGGGCCTGAAGTTTGGCCTAGTGGTAAAGTGCTTGCCTAGCATACACCAAGACCCGGGTTCGATTCCTTGGTACCACATACTTAGAAAAAGCCAGAAGTGGTGCTGAGGCTCAAGTGGTAGAGCTCTAGCCTTGAGAAAAATCCAAGGACAGTGCTCAGGCCCCGAGGGAAAAAAAAATCCAAACTGATCAATCCTGCCCATCTTTGATCAAGTACCAAAATAGATACCAAAGTCTCCTCTACTGATAAGCGGGAAAGCATTCTCTTCCGCCTGGCACTGGTATATACTGAGGGGCTCTGACTACAACAGCCAGCGAAAACAGGGAAACATTCCAACATTAAGAGAACAACATTATTGAAACCAATAGAAAAAAACAAAGACTATCACACAAGCCATAGGGAATAGCAGGGCAATGGAAGAATTAGAAGAGTCTTCCAATCCCCACCCTTTTTGTTTTAAACTATTGTCTCCCATGTCTCTAATTTATCCTATCTCACTTTCCAAAAATGACTCTGGTCCCTTCATTTTAAGGGGGTTATGGGCAAAGATCCATTTTCTGTAACTTCTTCAAGCTGACTCAGGGGCGTTGTCTCTTTATTTCAACTATGGACGGTGGCTCCCTATTTTGCAATTCTGCACCCGAGCACAGGGTTTCTAAATCACTACCACTTAATTCTTTCTCAAGTATTTTCCCAAGCATCTCTGCACTTCTTTTCACCTGTTCTTAAACTGTTTACTCCCGTATAAATCGCCACATAGTTTAGACTTAGATTTACCCAATTGCCTGTTTTTCAAGTATAAATTTATCTATTATTTAGCATGCTACTCGCGCAAAATTAGTATTGGTCGTTCTGGTCTGAACCCATTCTGGTTCTATTCTAAAATCCCTTTCACGGGTTCTTTCTCCAAACCCGTTATTGCCTCGCCTTTAAGGCTCTGGCCAGAGACTCCTGAGAGGTTCCTCAGTGACTCCCTATGGTGCCGAAGTGACCTGTGCTTCGGAGGTGATCTGGGAATGATTAAAATCTTTTACTGTTAAAACACCTAGCTGCTTCTGCTGTGTTTGCCTCGCCATTTTGACACAGCTGCAGCTTCTTTGCCTTTTTTTCTCAGCTTTGGGAGGAGTTTTTGGTTTTTCTTTTCCTCAATTTTCTATCTTTTGCCTTTTTTATGGGTTTTTGTCTTTTGATTTCTTTATGGGGTTTTTTTTGTCTTTCCTTTCAGGTTTCTCTGTTTTTTCAGTCTTTGAGGAGTTTTTCTTCTTTCACTTTTGTAGGTAGTTGCTTCCCTTTCTCTTGTTTACCACCTTTTTTCTTTCTCTTTGTCCCTCTCTTTCTCCTTCTCTTTCTCCTTGTCTCCCTTCCTGTCTTTTTCTTTTTCCCTGTGAGCAATTTCAGCCTGCGTTTTCCCTTCAGGTTTCCCTGGCCTTATAGTCCCTTCTTTTTCTTTTTCTTTGTGCCTCTCAGGTTTCTCTGGTTTTTCAGCCTTTCCTCCATGTATCTCTCACTTGGCTCAACTCGCCGTTGTGCCCCTTTCATGCCCCATTTCGTGCCTCAGGTTGGGCGCCAGTATGTCGGGGTCCTTCATCCCCAGTCCCTCTCGACTAGTAGGAGGGATGGGGAAAAACACGCCCTGACCAGGCCAAGCCACGAGAGGAGAGGGCCCCCGACCTCCCGTATCCAGCCTTCTTATCCCTGGGCACGAACAGAGACACCACGCAGCTTCATCAAGGCAGGAAAATCTCTCTCCAAAAAAACCCTCCTGAGGCAGTCCCTCCAGCTGATATACCCTCACTCTAGGTCCCAGCAGAGAGTGATAAACAACAACACATTTGTAACCAATCTTGCGCCCTGCCTCTGTGTCTTGCCTTGTCTCAATAGAAAGTTATTAGACATGGCGTTACTCGGCCCCCAACAAAATCTGCTTCCTCACCATTTCTATCTCACATTCCTTGATCTGGTTCCTTTTCTCCATCTCCTAAATCAACAGCATCCCATCTTTTACCGTGGGGTACCCATCTCTGACCTGCATCACTGATTTCTGCGTCTACTGCTAAGAACCTCCACGATCCCGAGGGTTTTACCTGGATAATCCAGGATCAAATCTCTCTGCAAGTCAGGAATGTTAATTCTATCTGTGGCATTAACTCTTCCCCTCCACCATGCAGCCGAGGCCCATCCCGGGTTGCAGGGTTTGAAGCCACTCAGTTTTAGAATCATTTGCTTTTGTGGCAATAGATATTTAACATGGGCGGGTTAATTAACCTCCTTCAGCCTCTGTCATTTGCTAGATAGGATAGTTCCTAACAGTCTTACAAGCTGGTAGAATGTTATAATGACTGAGGAAGTCAGCCTCTGGAAAATACGTGTCTAAATGAGTACATGCTTTGGTGAGGTGATGCTATTTTCCCTCTCTTTTTCTTTTTTCTTTTCTTTTTTTTTGGTCAGTCCTGGGCTTGGGCTCAGGGCCTGAGCACTGTCCCTGGATTTTCTCAAGGCTAGGGCTCTACCACTTGAGCCACAGCACCACTTCTGGCTTTTTGCTATGTACGTGGCACCGAGGAATCGAACCAGGGTCTTCATGCATGCTAGGCAAGCACTCTACCACTAGGCCAAACTCCTGGCCCCTCTTAAGACAGCCCCCAGCAGCGGTAGAAATGAAGGGTCCAGTCCACATCTCAGCCTCCAACAGTGTGTCTCCACTTTGACTCAGTGTCAGGACAAGGGTCATCCCCCATGTCCTCACGGTAGCCCCGCCCAGTGTTACCCTTCTGGTACTCTCAGGCGGCTCCTAAGCTCCAGGACTTTAAAATCCACTTGAGGAGTCCCTGGAGAATGGTCACCTTCCAGATGACCAGGTAAACATGTCACTTGTCACCACAAGTCTCAGAGGTGCGGTAGAGGACATGGATGTATTTTAATATCCAGGGAACTTCGTTAGTAGGAGATCTGGCCAATAACTCATCAGACATATCCTCTCCAGGGGATTTAAATGATTTTTTAAAAAAATTTCCTTTGAGGCCTGACAACTTAAGATATTAACACATTACCCAGGAATGGAAGTGTTTAGAATATTTGATGCCACGATGAGGAAAAAAAAATCACTCCTCTAAAATGACTGTAAGTTTAAGATAGGTGTGGGAGATTTGTCAGCATGGGATAATGAAAGTACTGTCATAAGTACTTTTTTAAAAAAGTACCAGAGAAAGTGATTTTCTTATTGGAACTGCACAGTGTATAGCCAGATACTGCCTGCACACTGGGTCCTGGGTCCATGAGAAGGGCAGCTGGGAGATTGTGGGATGGGGGCGTGGCCTGAGGACTGGAGGAGATGGAAGATATCAGGGTAATCCAACATGGAAGACTCAGCACATGCTGGGATGGCCCCTGGCCTACACTTTCCTTGGCACATTAAAATGAGGATTGTCTTTAGATATCAAAATAGACCGCAACACGCTTTCTCTCTCTCTCTCTCTCTCTCTCTCTCTCTCTCTCTCTCTCTCTCTCTCTCTCTCTCTCTCTTTCTCTCTCTCTCTCTTTTCTTTTCTCTTTCTTTCTTTCTTTCTTTCTTTCTTTCTTTCTTTCTTTCTTTCTTTCTTTCTTTCTTTCTTTCTTTCTTTCTTTCTTTCTTGCTGGTCTTGGGGCTTGAACACAGTGTCCTGAGCTTCTTTTGCTCAAGGCCAGTGCACTATCATGCAGCCACAGCTCTGCTTTTGGCTTTTTCTGAGTAGCTTATTAGAAAGAAGAATCTCTTTCCTGCCCTGGCTAGCTTCAAACCATGATCCTCAGCTCCAATCCTCCTGAGTAGCTAGGATTACAGGTATGAGCTACTGGCACCTGGCTAACACTTACAACCCATCGGGTTGTAAGTGTGGCATAGTGGTAGTGTGTTTGCCTAGCGGTAGTGTGTTTGCCTAGCATGCACGAAGCCCTGGGTTCGATTCCCCAGAACCACATACACAGAAAAAGCTGGAAGTGGTGCTGTGGCTCAAGTTGTAGAGTGCTAGCCTTGAGCAAAAAGCATCCAAGGACAGTGCCCAGGCCCTGAGTTCAAGCCCCAGGAATGGCAGAGAGAGAGAGAGAGAGAGAGAGAGAGAGAGAGAGAGAGAGAGAGAGAGAGAGAGAGAGAGAGAGAGAGAGAGAGAGAGAGAGAGAGAGAGAGAGAGAGAGAGAATCCATCAATGGCTGCCTGGGCTACCTGGAGAGCAAGCTCACAGCCCCATTCTTCCTCAGCTTGGCAAAGTATGGTATTTTAGTGACAAAAGGCCATTCTGCTGTGCGGGGGCTCCAGGCTCAGCTCTGTGATGGGAAGACCATGCTTGCCCCTGTGCCCATCTCACAGAGCCTGAAGGTGGCTCTTGCTTACAGCCCTTTGGTGTTTCCTCACACCCTCCTGCTACCTCTGCCAGCAAATCTGCTCCTCACACATCAGGCAAGGGTCTGGAGGGTCCATTCGGACAGCCAGCCAAACCGGGGGCTCCTTTGGGCACCATGCATTGCCTGGTATCCATTCACTGCCCCCCCTCCCTCTACTGCTGGGCTTCTTAATGTCTAAACTAGGAGGAGGACAAGAAATGGCTGTTTGGGAGGCAGTGTCTCCTTCCAGCCTCCGACCCCTATCTGCCTCAAGGGCAGTGTGGTATTAGAGAGATCAAGACAAGGACTGGTTTTGGTTAACACAAGCTTGTTGCCTACCTAGCTGTGTTTCTCCAAAGAATTCAGGGATCCTAGGAGCAAGAATGGATCCCTCATTCCTGTGTTCCCCTCCCTTGGAGCGGCAGATGCAAAAAAGCTTTGAAAATCACATGGCACTGGGAGGAGATGCAGCTTGGTGGTAGAGCCCTTGCCTAATGCAGGTGAGGCCCAGGGTTCGATTCCGACACCGCCAACTCAAACACACCAAAGCCATGCTATGGCAGATTACCATCTATCATGGACCTTTACCAACCTCTGCTGTCCAGGGGCCTGCCTCCCACTCCACACGAGAGCAGCTATTTGCGGAGAAACAAATTGTTTTTCTATACAAAGTTATGAGATTCTTATTTGCCAAACAATCGCTTATGGGGAGAAAAATGCCTTTTGTCATGTTCCTAATTTTAGCAATATCCAGAAAGTTCATTGTTATAGTAGATTGAGTTACTCAGGACTGAGCATAATCACAGGGGTGAGTTAATTATCACCAGGAATACCGAGTGGAGCTACTGCCCACGCATGTGGCTCCCACTGAAGCTGAACAAATGTGGCTTTCTGCGGCAATTTGCTACAGATACGGTTTCCAATTACAAACGCTAAGATCAAGGGCCCTGCAGCAACCCCTTCAGTAGTACTGGAAAGCTCTTTGCGCTTCTTAGCAAATACAGAAACTCAGCTACCATGTTGACAAGACACAGAATGGTGCACATGACCTTGGGTTCACATCTATACTTGTCTTGCTTTTACTCCTGTGTGTGTGTGTGTGTGTGTGCATACTCCTATGTGCAGATACTAAGGCTTGACCTCAGGGTGTTTTCTTGCAGCATTTTTTGCTCAAGGCTGGTGTTCTACTACTATGCGAGCCACAGCTCTGGGCTTCCCTGATTGTCACAAGAACAATAAAAATGAGAAAGAAAGGTATTTTTTTTATCATCCACACAGTGGCTTTTCATGTGTTGATATCTTTTTTTTTAATAGCTCTACTTATCAACAAAACTAGCAGTATTGAAATCAGAGTTTTAGATCCCAGTTCCAAACTTTAGGAGTTCCACATTTCAGCTCTGGCCACTCATCTCTATATGCTGAATAAAGGGATATGGAGAAGGGCAGAAAAGGAGATTTATTCCATGGCTCAGGCAGCCATGAGAAGACAGAATTTTAATTCATCTTCACACCACACTCAGGCCACAAGCATTAGCTATAGAGAACTGAGCTGGGGAGAGAGAGTTCTGTTGGTCCAAGGTAGTAGCAGCTGGTCTGCCAGCCCATGGTCTGAGGACTAGCCAAATGTGACCTTTGTTACAATAACAGTTATTGATACCTGGCAGCTTGTCTTGGTTCCTGTCTTTTCCTTCCAGGGTTCCAAAATGGCTATAAAGTACTTTCATCCTGCTCTTAATTAATTTGTGGGACCATGTAAAAAATCAGTGTTGTGCTGTAAAAGCAGTTTTTACAGTATTGCCCTGTTACAGATGACAAAGTAGAGATCAGACTGGTTAAGAATTTGCCCAACACTAACCTGACATTTGGGCATCACAGCCAGCTTGCAGGGAAGCTCCTGCCCGCCCCTTCCCTGTACTGTAGAAGAGGCCAAACTGGAAGAGAAAGACCCTCAGTGGGCTTTGAGAAGCACAGAGTGGGAAGGGAGATAAGGGAGCACCACCCAAGAGCAGAGGGCAATGCCTGGGACACAGTCCTAGAGCCAGGCATGGGACAGGGTGGTAGATAGCATTTCCTAAAACATGACAGGAGGCTGGGGTGAGGGGAGGGAATGGGGAGCTGGGGAGGGGAAGGAGATGGTGGTAAGCTTTGTGACTTACACTCATTCCCCATTCTCTCTTGGAGTTGGTGTGACTATTAAGTGGACAGCAATTTGGGGCTGCACCAGCATCTCGTTAGGCCGTGCTGTGGGAGAAGATGACACGGGATATATTAAAAGACAAAGCATGTCAAGAGCTTTTCATCAAGAGTAAACTAAGGAAAAATAACATCGAATCAGACCATCTGCTCCACATGTAGGCTGAGAACTTGAAAAATAAGCTTTTTACCGAAGTCAGAAATCTACCTATGAGCCACAGGCCTCTGCTGTGAAGATGGAGTGGAGGTCTCTTGGCACCTGGCTGGTCTGGCAGAAACGGCAGGGGAGGGGGAGTCACAAGGTCTCATTGTCCCTGATATCAGATGGATAGCAGTGAACCAGCAGCAGGCACATGGCTGATGTGTGCCCTGAGCAGAAACTTCCAGCGTTGCTCCATCGGATCTGGGCGATGAGCTGGCAACCCTGTTTTGGTATCTGTCCCAGCTCTGAGCGCCAAAAGCCATGGCATGTGCAGACACAGGTGAGAGGACAGATGAGGAGATGGGCTCTCCACCATTCCCCCTGAATGGCATCCTTGTCCTCAGCTGACTTCTCTTGTGGCAGTAAGGTGACAGCAGCAGGTCACCTTCCCTGCTTCTGAACCATGGTTTCTGTTGATCCTTCTGGCTGGTGTACAGGGCAACTCACTTCTCAATCTAGGCTGCTGTTTCCCAAACCTACTGCTCTGCCATTTCTTGTTTGGACCTGTTGCAGAGCAACACGCCTCTTCAAATGGAGTAATCTGAAGCAGCAGCCCGTCACAAGTCTCTGGGCCCGTGGAGAGGATGCATTGTGGGTGCAAGTGTGCACGGGTATTTGTTCTTATTTATATTCTCGATGATGGTAATTCTCACTGGGTGGCATCTCAGTATTGTTTTGATTTGCATTTCCGTTATGGTCAGAGATGATGGGGCATTTCTCTGTGTTTATCAGTCATTTCTACTTGTTTTTCTGAGAAATCTCTATTCAGCTCCTTTGCCCATTCAGTAATTGGGTTATTGATTCTGTGTGGATTTCGTTTACTCTGCTGTCAGGAAGAATAATATTATGTCATTTTCAGGGAAATGAATGGACCTGAAAAAATTATGGTAAGTGAAGTAAGTCAGGCTTAGAGAGACAAAGGGCAAATGTTTCTCTTTTATGTGGCTTGAAGATTTAAACTCTGAACACATGAATAGACATAGATGTCGGGTATGAAAAAATACATGCAGATATACACAAATTGACTGAGCTATGGCAATAGGCTGGAGAGGAGTCCAGTGGCGTAACTGCTATGAACAAATGCCTCACACAGTACATACCAGGAAGCTGGAACATGTTGCCGGGGACAGCATCAAAGGGAGTGGGAGAGATGGCTGCAGAGAGGAAGAACAGGCAAATACAATCATAATATTCAGTGGACAGAGGAGAAAATGGAACCAGATAACTTGATCAAGATGTATACTACTGGGCCGGGAGTTTGGCCTAGTGGTAGAGTGCTTGCCTAACATGCACCAAAACCCGGGTTCATTTCCTCAGTACCATATACACAGAAAAAGCTGGCAGTGGTGCTGTGGCACAAGTGGTAGAAACTAGCCTTGAGAAAGCTTAAGGACAGTGCCCTGGCCCTGAGTTCAAGCCCTAGGACTGGCAAAAAAAAAATAGTGGATACAGAGTGACTCAATTCTAGCTTGAAAGCCCAAAAGGAAGGACTCTTTCCTTAATTGCCTACTATCCTTTTACTGTGTCTAACTCTGTCCCCAGCACACCCACGTAGAAAAGCAGAACCACTTGGTTGACACAGAAGACAGAGGGCCTCCCAGAGTTGAGGGAATTGGCTCATGGTCGTATGATGATCAAGTGGCAGAGCCAGGATTTGAACCCAGGTATTAGCTAACTCTACTTGCATAGAGAGATGGAGTCCAGAATGACACAAAGTAGGAGACCCTGGATGAGCTCATGGAGAGACAATGTTCCTCAGGTCCCCGGGGTCTACCGATCTCAGTGGACTTTCTCCCTCTGGTTGCCGCTGCCCTCCAGGGACAGAAGGTGATCTCCCCCAAAGCAACCACCACATGGGAGACACGCATGCTGTTTAGAGCTCCCTGCGTGGGTTCTGAATGCTCTCTGGAGGAGATTCTGCTTGCTCTGTAAAGCCCTCACTGGGCCTGTCCTGGACTGTGACAATGCACATTTTCTCTCCAGGTTTTCACACTGCATGCAAGTGGTCTACATCATTCCTGCATAAAGGTGTTGATCTGGGGCTAGAGATGCCACTCAGCATACCCACAGGTAGGCTGCAATCCCTCCCGTGTGCCAGCCATCGGGCCTCCGGGGGCCCAGGGCTCCTGGTTCACCTGCACACATAGCACACTGCATGCACACCTGTGTGGGCCTGGCACTGGGCTCTGGCACTTTGCCTATGTTATTATCTCTTTTAACCTCAGAGCAACTCTGCCAGGGAGGCAGTGCCAGGACTCCTATTACACAGACAAAGAAACAGAGTTGGACTGAGGCTCTTCTCCAAGAGGCTAAGTGACTCACCCAAGGTCACAGAGCTAGAGAGCAGCAGGCCAAACCCTGAGCCCAGTTCTCTCTTTTCTTCTGGGCAACATGTTTGCTCAGTGCTATGAGATTTCTCCAACAGCTGCATATTATCTGTTGTATTATCTGTATTATGTACTTTTTAGTGCCCAGGTCCAGATGGGGAGTGGCTGAGAATAGGGGCCACCATAATTGATGACAGGCTTACTGCTGTCCCACCTCACTTCAGCCACAGCCCTGCCTCGCCCTGTACAGCTAGGTAGTCCAGAAAGGAGAGCCACAGCTCACAGTTCCCTTCTCCCCTTCTCCCTCACGGCGGGGATGAGGTCCTGAGAATGTCCCCTCCCTTCTGCTCAGAACGTCAGTAATGCAGCTGACTTTCCTGGTCCAGCCACAGCTCAGCTTCTTCCTTTCTTCCTAGGTAGGAACCCTGAGGACTTCCTGCTCTACCTCTGGCCTAGAACCCACAGGGAAATCCCAGCCACCCTACTATTCATTCTATTGTTTATAGTTACTCACTCTCTCTCTCTCTCTCTCTCTCTCTCTCTCTCTCTCTCTCTCTGTCTCTCTCTCTCTCTCTCTCACACACACACACACACACACACACACACACCATTTCAAAAATGTTAGATCGTCAAATTCGCGATATTCCCGTAGTTCTGATTTGAACAAAGTCCTAATAATTACAAGGGTGTGAAAGTTCACTTTCTTCGCAGACCTTGGGAGTTGCACGTGATCTTCTCAAGCATGGCCACAGCTGCTCAGGACCCACGCTCCTGTCCAGCGTCCAGCTGTGGTGGTTTGGATGAGAGGCCTTGCCAGGTGGACGCTGATCTTCTGAGTTTGGTGCCTACGTCTGGGTCATCACAGCAGCCCACTGGCCAACACCATCTCCAAGTCATCCCGAGCCATCTGCAGGGTCTCCTGTGGACCTGTGCAAGTGACCACAGCATCATCTCCGCAGCCTGTAAAGGGGCCAGCACATCCCAATGGATCCTAGAGAATCCCAGCAAGTGAGAAAAGTGGTCCAAATGTCACGCAGACACATGGCTGCAAAGCTAACGATCATACGCCCGCAGTTTGGAGCCCATGTGTTTTACTTATTTAACATCCCTCGAGCCTGGCCCTTAGCAGAGATTCTGTGAGTAACTGCTGGGTGAGTGATGGATCATTGAGTCCAATTTTCCCCCAGACTTCAAGAATGGCTTGTTTGAAGTCACCATGGCTGTTGTGACAGAGGGATACAAACACTCAGGTCTCTGCACTTGGCTCAGAGATCTTTTTTTTTTAAATTCTTTTTTATTAAAGAACTTATTAACATTGATTTTTATATCATATTTCAAATGAAGTATTTAACAAATAAGTATTCAAGAAGGGAGTCTCTATATACAATCACTGGCACTTAGATTTTAGAACATAATTGAAATTAGGCTGAGGGTTTGTATGTCATAGATATATATTAATCTATGTAATAAAACATTATGTCTATAGTCAGAGACCTTTTGACTACATGTCTCTGTCATCTTTAAAAACAAAGCTCAAGCTGGGCATGGTGGCTCACACCTGTAATCCTAGCTATTCAGAAGGCTGAGATCTGAGGATTATGGTTCAAAGCCAGCCCGGGAACTAAAGATCATGAGACTCTTATCTCAAATTAACCACTAGAAAACTGGACATGGCACAGTGGCTCAAGGGTTAGGGCAGTAGCCTTGAGCTGAAGAGCTAAAGGACAATACCCAGGCTCAGAGTTAAGCCCCATGAACAACAAATAGTAATAAAAAAAAAAAAAAGCTCACTGGGCACTGGTGGTTCACTGCTGGAATCACAGAGGATTTACATGCCACTCGTATTTCCAGTTAACCACTAAAATGCCAGAAGTAGAGCTGGGGCTCAGGTGGTAGAATACTAGTCTTGACTGAAATGAGCATCAGTCTCAGTTCTCTGTCAGCAAAATGGGCCTAACAGAAGGGAGCTATCTGGACCTCACGGAAGCACCATGAGCTAGGGATTCACGAGTCACTCCTTCCCAGGCCTGTGTTTCCAGTCCATCTCTTTCTTCTAGAAACTGCCCTCTGCCAGGGGTGGATAAGACCACACTATCTACTAGCCTCCTCCAGGTGAGGGTAAGGAAAGGCAGTGCAGAGAGACGTACAGAGTCACCTCCTTCAGGTGATTCAGACAAGCAGAGAAAGAAGAGACATGGTTGGCAGTACACTGGAGAGTCAAGGTTAGTTAGAGGTGGCCAAGGCTGGCCCAGTGGCTTCGCCTTCCTAGCCAGTCTTTCTCCTGTCACCCAAGGCTCTCTGGCTCTTATTCCTCTGCTTCTGTTTGCTGCCTTCTGACTTTCTGAAGGAGAATTAGAAACGGATGCTAATAGGCATGGATTGATAGGTATGGAGCTGGATGTTTACATTGAAATAAATTAGCTACCAATTTGGCATTGCCTAGCCATTGTACTTGAGCTGAGACAGAGGCCCTCAAAGGGCCACTCAAGCTCCTCATGCTTCAAAAAATATTTCAGACCCAGGGCACACAGAATCTCTGCAGGGTGATACCCCCAAACCCTGCAGTGGTAAGGCGTTTCTTCTTATTTATGGCTATGCAGCAGTTGAAAAGCCCAAAGGACATTCACTGCTTCCTGTAGCACCAAAGGTTAGCCCGGGGTTGGGTTCCCCATTCTCAGGCTCAGCAGGCTTTTGGCCATTCCCCTCCTTGTCTGTCTGCTACCAATTGCTGTCTTAGTAACTCAAAACCACAAGTTATCTAAGGGCTTCTGTGGATCAGGAGTCTGGGCCTGGTTTAGCTATGCTCTCGTAAGGTAAGGTCCACACTAGGGTTGCAGTCTCATCAGAAGGCCCGGCTGGAGAAGGGTGTGTGTCTGAGCTCACAGGGATGTTGGCAAGATTAGTTTCCTTGTGCTTGTCTTTTTCAAGTGTTTCCTTCTCTTTCGTTGCTGCTGGGAGCTGGGCCATTCTCAGCCAGATATGTTTTTTATCATGTGAGGTTACCACTAACCCAAAACTAGCAAGGGAAAGAGAGGCCCCTGCTAGATGACACCAGACTGAGTAGACAAGCATACTCACCGAGTAAGCATACCCATGCATCGTGTCACCTTTGTCCTATATTCCACACAGGTGCACGTTGTGCAAGGATGGGAAGTCCAGGAGGTAAAGCTCCAAGCAGACAGAGATCATGGCTGCTCCCTGGGGCCGCCAAGTGCCTCTTGTCTTTTTGTCTTGGCCAGGGCTATTCCCTCTTCCTGGAATTCCACCCTTTACCTTGTCCATCTCATCTGAAGGCTTTGCACAGTTGCCACATCTCTTTGGGCTCCTGTGAGCAGCATTCAAATTTGTGTTGGCTCTGCTGACATCCATCAGCCAGCCTTGCGCTTTTTCTGTTTGCTCTCTTCCTGCAGCCTGCCCCTCACTAGCAGTGCAGAATCTGCCCAGGGCTTGGCATGCTGTAGCTGTTCAAAGCACATGTGTTGAGTAAATAAATGAAGAAGTGAGTACTGTCTTGGACCCCAGTTCTGTGCCACATCCAGTGCTCTGGGCTGGGTGATGGCTCACCTTTCCTGAGATCCCCTTTGCCATCTCAGTATCTAGGCCAGCCCTGTGTCTGATTCCCCTGACTTTGAAATAACTTTTTCCCTGCAATTCTCAGATGTACTTTCTTGGAATGACTCTCTCTGTTCTCCATCTCCCCTCTGCCTCCCTGCCTTGTAAATCCATGGTCCTGCCAAAAAGTAGAAGGTCATTAGGAACCCAGGAGCTGCCCGTTCTTATCCCCAAGTCCATAGATGGAAAACAGAAGCTTCTATCTCAGCAGAGGATGGACTCAGTCAGGACTCCTTGAGATGCCTACTGTCAAGGAGAGGAGTAGAAGGGTTTCATTTGCATGAGTAATTGTTTCTTGTGTTAACCAGAAACACAACAGATTTACATCCCAGACACATTCACACCCAGCCAAGAGCAGCTGCTGCTACAAAACCTAATCACGGAAATGCTCCCCCCTGCCCTTTGCTTGCTCTCTCTCCCTCTCCCCAACCTATCCCTTAGACTGGGTGAGAACAGAAGCTGGGAGAGGGGAGGAGGGAAGTGCTCTACAATGTCCAGCTGGCAGAGCTGGGAAGCTAGGAGGGCAGGTGAGGAAGCAGGCCCACACTCTGGGGCAATCGGGAAGGTCACCAAAGCAGCCACTGGGAACACACGCTCAGTTCATCAGTTATCCAAAACACATCCCAGCCTTGTCCCTTTCTCCATACCTGTCTCCACCATTCAGGTCCAGAGCCCTACAGCTTTTTTATGACTTCTATGACAGACAGCCTTTAGAAGGGGCTGGAAGGGGCCAGAAGGAGCTGGTGGTCCTCTGTTCTTTAAACCCACAGTGGCTCTCCACAAGGCCACCACTCCAATCTCCTTCATTCACAACCAACCCCATTCCCCATGCTTTCTCATAGCCCTTGGGGGAAGAACTTGGTTTGAGGCCTTGTATGACCTACTGCCTGGCCTCTCTCCTCATTTTTTCTTTTGCTTTTGTGGCATCAGGACTCAGGGTGTTGTGTTTTCTAGGCATGCCTTCTCCTCAACCCCTGTTCGCATCTCTTCTAAGATGACTGGCTATCCTGTTCTTGGGACCTTCCCATGGTCTTTCTCTCCTGGGAATACATCCTCCTAGATCACACAGAGGGGAGGGCACCCTTCCAACAGGGTGGCCTCTTTGCTCCCTTGGGGGTCCTTTTTTCCTTGACCATGCCTTCTGACAGGGTGTCTTCTCCTCCCTCCCCCTCCAAGACATCACCATTCATTCTCTGCATGAAGAATTACATGGTGATTTATGTTGATCATCTTCCATGTCACAAGGATGGATGTGGATGGAAGCAGGGAGGGACGGGTGCCGTCCGGTCACAGTGGATCCATGGTGCCAAGGCCATGCCCAGTCAGAGCGGGAGCGTGCTGGAGAACATGACTCGGACGGATCAGTAGAAGCCAGGTGATAGCTGAGGACTGAAAAGCAACCAGCAGTGAAATGAAAGCAAATCCTGGGATGCACATCTTTCTTGATGTAATGGAGATTTGATGCTCTCCACATCTACCATGTGGTATGACCTTAGGTTGTCTTGTGAAATGTTTCACAAGCTCAAAGGCCACTGAGAATAGAGGCGTCTATCATTTATATTAAAAGAAATAAAGAAGGGCCAGACAGAGCTGAATAATTCTTTGTACCCTTAACCTGGGATGTCAGGAAGCTCAGAGAGGATGAGTACTCAGAAGAAAAATCTAGTATATATAATCCTAGCTACTCAGGAGGCTGAGATCTGAGGATCACAGTTCAAAGCCAGCTTAGGCACAAAACTCTGTGAGGCTTTTATCTCCAACTAACCATCAGAAAACCAGAAGTGGTACTGTGGCTTAAGTGGTAGAGTGCTAGCCTTGAACTGAAGATCTCAGGGACAGTGCCCAAGCCGAGTTCAAAGCTCACTACCAATGAAAAAAATGCAAAAACAAAAAAAAAATCTAGTATAGCAGAAGGCAAGCTGAAAACTTAAGCTTTTCATTTCAGCTCCAAATAGCACAGCTGCCATGCTTTGTAAGCAGAGGGTCCTGCCAATTTTCTAGAGCAGAGAAAATTTGGTACTGAGTTAAAAAAAGGGAAAGGTTCTAATGTCTGCTCCTGAGTTTCTTAAGTGTAGGAGATTCTTTTTTTCCTAAAGGGCAATTTGTATTTCTGATTTCCATCTCAGGAGGAGGGGAGTTCTAACATCATATTCCCACACGATGCCAGGCATGGCATCATGATGACATACAATTCCACACATCATTGCTCATTGTCACAGCCTAGGGGAAACTGAGGCTCAGTGAGCATTTTCACTATCCCAAAGCTAAGAAATTTAGAACCCAGATCCAAGCTTGGATGTCTTGTTCCAAAACCACCATACCCCACCTGGTAGTAGAGTGTGAGTGTGAGACCACTGCGGGAAACATGAGTTCTTACCATGAGTGTGGGGCTCCTGCATGGGCTAGGGGCACAACCCTTGCTGTCCTCTGTATATCAAGTGGCTGTGACTAGAAGACAAGGCCCAGTGCCTCAGTGGTGGCCTTCATTTTCTGCAAAAGGTGTGTGTGTGTGTGTGTGTGTGTGTGTGTGTGTGTGTCTGTGTATGAGCACATCTGTGTACATGCATTTGAGACACACATGTACATATGTATCTACAAACGTATAGATGCATGTATATCGACTGCGTTTGCACTGGGCATTGGTCTTGCGGGGCGGGGGGAACGATGCCCCGGCATTGTTAAGTTTAGGGTAGGATGATTAGGGGTTGAATTCCCTAGCATACAAGTCAGGAGGCCAGTCCTTCATCTATCCCTATTCTCAACATCATGCTAGAACTGGACTCAGGGCTGTTCGTGGCTGAATCTGCAGGGACAGACAGTTCTAGCTGCTAGAAAAAAGTGACAGATGATGGCCCCAGTGGGTGCAGGCACAGGAGACTTGGAAGTCTGTCACTTCTCTGTGTTCATTTGGGGGCTGGCCATGGCTTCTCTTGGCCTCTGCGCCTGCCCATCTCCCTCAGCGAGTCTCCAGAGCTGACAGCAGATGCAATATATAGCCCTTGTAGACTTTGAGGGGCCCCAGCTGGATAAAGATTGGGGTGGGGGGTTGCTGAAGGTGTCTCTGTGTTCTCAGAGAAGCTTCTATTCACCAAATTCCCAGATCATCTCTGAGGAGAAAGGCGAAGGTGTGGCAAAAGTGCAGGGGAAGACCTTCGCAAAGAATGATGGTTATTTTCAGTTCAACCTAACATTTTACACCTTCCTCTGTCAGAGGTGAGAATCACCAGCATCACGTCACAGAGAGGAGATGGGAAGGTAAGAGGGGCATCAAACTACAGAGGTACTGGCACTGTGCATCTGGGGAAGAACTCATTGTCCTGACCAATGGAAGGTCTCATCTGTGGACGTCCTGGAGGGAGCAATTTCAATGGAGGGTGTGGGTGTGGGGGAGAGAGCCCTTGCTGAGAAGTCTAGTTTCTTTTAGTGTGTGTGTTTGCCAGTCCTGGGGATTGAACTCAGGGCCTGAGCACTGTCCTTGGACTTTCTTAAGGCTAGTGCTCTACCACTTGAGCCACAGCACCACTTCCAGCTTTTTCTTTGTGATACTGGGGAGTCGAACCCAGGTCTTTGTGCATGCTAGGCAATCACTCTATCACTGGCCATGCTCCCAGTCCCAAGAAGTCTGGTTTCCAAGGGAAAGACAGGTGAATTCTCCCACTAACCATAGGAATACTAACCATAAGGACTTCCCTGGTTCTAGGCACTTCACTTAAACACTCAGAGTGTGCAGCTCCCTGCTCCCTCCCAATGACGCATTGTAGTAGAACTATCACACCTCTGCAACAGGAGAATTGCTTGCTAAAGTTCACACAAGCTAGCATAGAGCACAGCTGGGAACTGAATTCCAATTCTATCTGCTTCCAATTCTGTAATCATCATCATCATCATCATCATCATCATCATCATCATCATCATCATTTTGCCAGTCTTGGAGCTTGAACTCTGGGCCTGCATACTCTTTGAGTTTCTGTGCTCAAAGCTAGTGCTCCCATTTGAGCCATAGCCCCACTGCTGCCTTTATATGGTTAATTGGAGATAAGAGTCTCACAGACTTTCCTGCCTAGGCTGGCTTTGAACTGCAATCTTCAGATCTCAGCTTGCTGAGTAGCTAGGATTACAGGCATGAGCCACCAGCATCTGGCTCCTATGTTTTTGTATTTTAACCATGTCCTGTGTTGATCTTTCACATGAACACATGGTGGGGAGGTTTGTGCTGAAGTATTAGAGGACTGTCATATCAGTAAGAACAATGGGATCCCGACACCAGTGGCTCACACCTGTACATCCTAGCTACTCAGAAGGCTGAGATCTGAAGATGGTGGTTTGAAGTCAGCCAGGGCAGAAAAGTTTATTAGACTCATGTCACCAACAAACCAACAAAAAGCCAGAAGTGGTAGAGGACCAGTCTTGACAAAATAAAAGCCAAGTGAGAATCTAAGACTCTGAGTTCAAACTCCAGTACCTGCACCTAAAAATAAATGAAAAAGAACAATGCAGGGGGGAGAAGAGCGTATTTCCCACCCTCTGGAAGTCAGGTATAGCAACTGATCTTCCCGGGATCTGAGAGCCCTGACCAGCTATGGCCATGTATTTACATTGGGACTTGGTTGTTGGTGTTACACCTGTGCCATGGGGTCCTCTCCACGCTGGTCCTAGGGTGTTCTAGACAAACTGGAGCCCACTGAGATGATATAGGATGGCGTCCTGTGTTGTTATGGAGCCAGGCCTCAGGGGCCCCGAGGAATAAAGCAAGCTAACAGGTCTGCTGAGTTCTAGAGACATGCATGCCCAGATCATGTAGACCAGCCTCATCCATTCCGGCACTGGACAGACTTCCTGGAGTAGCTGCCATGCATCTGTGGAGTCGTAGCAGTAGCTGGGACTTAGAATCAGACTCTCTGGAGTTTGGGGTCTAGCTTCTTTGCTAATGAGCTCTGCGATTGTGGCTAAGTGGCAGGTGCTCTCTGATCCTGGATTTCTCATCTCTGAAATGAAGACAGAACACAGCTCCCACAAGGAGCCCGTGACTCGCATTGCCCTCTCTCTTCTTACCCTAGCCTTTGGTTGGATGTTATTTATTTATACACACACATCCACACACAAATATATTAGCAAAGACTCATTTTCAACAGCATAAGAAGGCTGCTAGCAGGCTTCAGGGGATGACCCACTTAAAGACAATTGCTTGCTTCTGGGTCATCCTGATGGATGAAACGAAGACAACTGCAGCCTGTGGAGCCAGAGGTGGGTGCGATCGAGGGAAGATGTGAGTGGAGCCTGTGCATCTGCACCTAAAGTTCTACACCAAGATTGGAGCAGGCCCCAAGGGCAGCTGCCATAACCAACCAATCAGACTGCTCCTCTCACCTTGGCAACTCAGCTAACCTACATAGGGTAGTCACAAAACAGACCTTCAACAGAAGATGTGGTAATTACGAGGCCCTGGGGTACCATCTCTGCTGCAGAATGCTTTGTTTCTCCTGACCCATCAGACACCTATGCTTCATTTCCTACTCTCAATACCCAGGGCCTTTGTTTGGGCTGTGAACACTTTTATTTCTGAGTACATTGTTTTATATGAAAAGTTGGCAAGGAGGGAGTCTTCGGATGAATTATATTTGCCTCACCTCTTAGGTTTCGTGTTGGACTTAATTGTAAACAATTTGACTCAAGGATGTTTTATTCCAGCCATTATTTCCTGGTTCTTTCCCATTATGTCTCATACTGGTTTGATGCTGGAGACAAAGATGGATAAGAGATGGCCTCCATTCTCCAGGCGATAAATTACCGATGTCCAGCCATCACTGGCCCAGGCTTGTAATCCTAGCCATTCTAGGAGACTGAGGTCTGACAATTGCAGTTCAAAGCCAGATCAGACAAGAAAGTCCATGTTTCCAATTAACCAGGAAAAAGCCAAGCACAAAGTATGGTTCAAGTGGTAGAGTGTGAGCTCTTGGAGCGGGGATGGAGGGAAGCCAATTGAGAGCATGAGGCCTTGAATGCCAACCCCAGTATTGGTCTAATCAATCCATCAACCAATCAATTACAATTGACAGAGGACAAACCACGTGCCAAGAACTTCGCAAATGTTATTCTGTTTCTTATAATAACCTAGTGAGGTAGACACTATCTTTGTTATGGCTGAGGAGCAGGGAGCTCAGGAGACGTTAAGTTAGGAGTTCAAGGTCACTCACTGAGTAAGTGCCAGAACTAAATATTGGATCCCAAGATGTCTGATGTCAGATCTCAGACCTGCAAGTACTCTTTTACTCTCATTGTGTGGGAAGCAGAGACAAGTGGAGACAGACAGATGGTCTAAAATGCCACCCAGGCAACAGAACCCACGTGCTAGAAGCCAGGATGCAGTGAGATGGATGCTTCAGCAGAAGGCTGAGTGGGAGGGTAGGAGAGAGTTCATTTTAATGGGAGGCAAGGCCAGAGGCCCCACCATCACCTGCACACCATGGCTCTGGCTTTCCCTAATCAGTTGTAAATAGAAAAATCTGACTGTGTAGTAGCGGCCCTTTCCATCTTGGGGTGAAGGAAAGAAAGGGAGAGACTGGGCTAAATACACACAACGCTGAGTCCTCTTCTAACAAAGCCCAGCTGTGAAGGATGAGCCCAGCTGTTCCCATCCAAACCTGCTCTGACGAGAACGGAGACTGGTGATCACCAAGGCAGGGCAAGCCACAGGAGGTGTTGCCCTTATTCTGTGGGGGAAAATGTCTGTCCTTGGAACAAGTGCCAGTGTTCAGATCTACTAATCAAAGAACTGTCAGGCTCATACTTCCTGTCCATGAGGAAACTGTCCATGAGAAGCTGGAATCATCCTTGGCCCACAGACGAGTCCATCATCCTACCCACACCCACTTCCCCAAGACGGGAAGACTGGACAGCACCCACCTGGTACCAGGCTCCAGGTCAAAGCCTATACCTGCTTTAGACCAAGGCCCAGAGAACTCAGCGACTGACTTTGTGTGCGTGCGTGCGTGCGTGCGTGCGTGCGTGTGTGTGTGTGTGCACTTGCATGCACACATGCACCTTGAGTTGAAGAGCTCAGGGACAGCACCCAGGCCCAGGGTTCAAGCCCCACTACCACCACCACCAACAAAAAACTTCACAAAAACCAAAACCAAAAACAAAACAACAAAAATACATTTATAAAAATCTCAGGAGGATGTTCTTGACCTTAGGATAGGAAACACCCCAAAGAAGGCAGTGACAAGAATGGACAGTGTGGGCCAGGAGGTTGGACTAGTGGTAGAGTGCTTGCCTAGCATGCACGGGGATTCCTCGGTACCCCATACATAGAAAAAGCTGGAAGTGGCTCTGTGGATCAAGTAGTAGAGCTATAACCTTGAGAAAAGCCCTGAGCTCAGTTCCCAGGACAGAAGAAGGAGAAGAAGGAGAAGGAGAAGGAGAAGGAGGAGGAGAAGGAGGAGGAGGAGGAGGAGGAGGAGGAGGAGGAGGAAGAGGAGGAGGAGGAGGAGGAGGAAGAGGAGGAGGAGGAGGAGGAGGAGGAGGAGAAGGAATGGACAGCATAAGCCAGCAATGAACTTTCTGCATGAGGCATCTTTATGTATGACAGTATATCAGCCCCACCCACAGACAAGAGTGCATGGGTGTCTCCCAGGAATATCTAAGGAAAGAAAAATGGGTAAAATGGGGACGGAGAAAAGTTGCAGAAGGCAGGCATGGCACTTGCTGAAGAAATGTGAGCCGTGGGGAGTTTCCTAGCATGTCTCCAAGGATGGAGGATTTAAAAGGATTTGGGGCAGTTGAAAATGGTGGGGAAGGAAGGCCAGGAGCCAGGGGCTCATGCCTGTAATCCTAGCTATTTGGAAGGCTGAGACCTGGAGGATCATAGTTCAAGGCCAGCTCAGGCAGAAAAGTCTGTGACTTCATGACTAATTCACCACTAAAATGCTGGAATTAAAGGCATGGCTTAGGTGGTAGAGCACCCGGGTGAGTGAAAGAGCCAAGCAAAAAATGAAAGAGCCTGAGTTCCAACATCAACACACACACACACACACACAATGGCTAGAACCCGGTCCTTAGATCTATCTCCTTGGCTCAGGTCTTCTAATGCCCAAAGCCATGAACAAGTAGGGCAGACACAGCTTTACAGTGGGACTGTCCTGAGCACCAGGACAAAGCCAGGGATCCAGGAGAAAAAAGCCTGGAGGGTGTGCTGGGAGCTGGGCCTCTGCCAACACGTGGTTGTATTTTTAGCACCGGTCTCCTCTTTCTTATAAAACAAGCATGGGGATAGCTGTAGCATGAACTTCCTGGCTGCTGCTATCATGGAAGCTGTCCAGAATGAAGCTAATATCTGGATATTCTGGGGGTACATAGGAACTTATCCCAAGAATAGGAAAGGAGTCCTCAGCCTTTTAGGGTGCTGCAGCCTTTCCACCGTGGATCTATGCCCCACATCTACCACACAGGGTCAAGAAGGAGCCCCACACTCCGTGTGCCCTGGACATATGTTATCCTGTGGTATTGGGAAGCCAGCTCCAGGCTTGGGCCAGTCTGGGGTGTACATTGGGGTTTATTCCCTGCTGGTGTCTCTGTACCCGCTTGGGGTGTCCACAGCTGGCATCGGTAGCAGGACAATGTGTTCCTGGTCCTGGGTCACCTCGGGGCCTGGGTCACCCCTGGTCACTCTGCCCTGGGTGTTTGCTGAGATCCAGAGGCTGCTGGCCTGGTGGTCTGCCTTGATCCGCTGCTGTGGGGTCAGTGTGCTGATGCTAGGGATGAGACAGAGCTCTGAAGACACATCAAGGCCCCTGGACAAACAATGTTCTTTAACTTTGGCTGGGGGGTGTGGAGATTCTCTGGCTCAGGCTCTTTGGTTGTTAAGATTCTGTGATACTGAGATATAATGAGATCTATCTATCTATCTATCTATCTATCTATCTATTTATCTATCTCTCCATCCATCCATCCATCCATCCATCCATCTGTCCATCCAACCTTCCATCCATTCATCTGTCCTTCATCTACCCATCTATCAATCCATCCACCTATTTATATCCATCTAGCCATCTTCCCTTCCCTGCTTGCCCTTCTCTTCTCCCCACTCTGTCCCCCAGGATTCAGGAGCAAACAAGCCACTGTATCCACATAGTATTAGATAAGCATCATTTCCTTTCTTCTTCCTCCTCCTCCTCCTCTTCTTCTTCCTTCCTTCCTTCCTTCCTTCTTCCCTCTCCCTCTCCCCCTCCCCTTCCCCCTCCCCCCCTCTTTCTTTCTTTCTTTCTTTGTCATGGAGCTTGAACACTGGGCCTGGGTGTTGTCCCTGAGCTCTTCAGCTCAAGGCTACCTCCCTACCTCTGAGCCATAGTGTCTCTTCTGGTTTTCTGGTGGTTAATTGGAGATAAGAGTCTCATGTTCTTTAGCTGGGCTCATGCCTGTAATCCTAGCTACTCAGGAGGCTGAGATCTGAGAGTCAAGGTTCGAAGCCTAGCTGAACACACCAAGAAGGCAGAGGTGAAATCATGCCTCTCACACCCGACCCAGGTAATATTTTAAATGGCTGGTAAAGAACAAAATGGTCAGTAAATGGAGTTGTAACAACTGGCTAGTCATTCGGAAATTTAAAATTCAAATTACTACTTCACTTCTCAGAGGAAAACGAATTCCAGATGGCTTAATAATTTAAACAAAAGATATTACAAAATGCTAGAAGAGAATATGAAAAAGAATTAGAGAAACCTAGACTAAGAACTCCAAACAGAACCCACAAAGACACAATAATGTAACAATATGAAAAAAAAAGAAAAATGTCGGTACAGCAGGAAAAACCCAACAATGACAAACACTAAATAAAACAAACTACAAAACCACCACAGTAGACACACACACACACACCAGGAGACACTGACAAAACACTTTTCCCAGAATGCCATATGCGAGGTCCCACATGAACACAGCCCTCCCCACTTACCATCCATTCCCTGCTCCACACTCCCCTCTGTAAGCACCTGAGACCTCATGCCCCTTCTTCTATAGTATCTGGTTGAACCTGACTTGCCTGATTTTCCAAATTGGACAGAATAATAGAGCCAGACAAAATAATATTCCAGAAAGACAAGTGGTTTTCTTTTGGAATCCCTGCTCAGAATGTTAGGCATCAGTTCAGCAATCCTCAGTTTCTTAATTTCTTTGAATGTTTGTTTACAGCTTGTCCAAGATGGCTGTTTCGGTCTGGTATTTTCTCAAAAAGAATTTTTTTTTTCAAAAAGAATTTGTGTGTGTGTGTGTTAGTACAAGCTCCCACTGCCTGTTTTATTCAAGGCTGGTGCTTGACCACTTGAGCCACAGCTCCACTTTTGGCTTTTGTTAGCTAATTGGAGATAAAAGTCTCACAGACTTTCCTTCCCAGGCTGGCTTTGAATCATGAACCCTTGATCTCAGCTTCCAGAGTAGCTAGGATTATAGATGTGAGCCATCAATGCTAGATGAATTTGGAGATCTTAATTGGCTTTTGCTAGTGAATCTAGAATCACAAAATCCTTTGTTCTAAAAGAGTAAGCATTCCACTGATCAGGGGAGAGAGATTGGTTTTATAATCAGAAAAGGGCTGAGAAAGTCAGAAATGAAAGCAAAAGTGGATTTGATTTTAAATTACTTCTCTTGTAAAGGTGAGGTCACAAGGGTCTTCTTTATGATGCCTGTTTGGGCATTTGGCTACTTTTTTTTTCTCCTCACTTCTCAGAAGATAATTTAGCTGCAGCCCGGTGCCATTAGCACGAGCAGCTCCATTTTGGAGGTTGGCTGGAGCACTGGGCAGAGGCTCAGTCTCCGGCCATGTAAGCTTCATTCATGTTCTAACACATGACTAGCTCACCTCCAGTGAGTGGCCAAGGACTAAGGACCAGAACAGGGCTGTCCTCAGTACTGCAGCGGATTGGTGGATAAGTGGGGCTAAAATCTCAGTTCTGGTAACTCCTTGAGTGACTGTTCAGACTTCCCATCTCATGGGTGATAACCTTGATCTTCTTAGAACTCAAGTAGCTGTATATACTTCAAAAATACTGGAAACAGCTGGTATGTCTGGAATGCCAGCACTGGAGAGGCTGAAGCAGGAGGATCACATGTTGGAGGGCAGCTGGTTTACACAATGAGGCCCTGTCTCCAAAACTAAACCTAAACAAGAGCTAGAGATAGGGATTAATGAATTTCAGGATACAGTACTCCCCAATCCCTGTTATCTAGAAATGAGAGCAGGAAGTACACAAAGACACAGTATACAAATCTGTTTTCTAGGTATTCAAAGACCTTGGTTTTGAGTAGCTCCTAGGCTAAGGTAGCGCTGCTTTACCCCGGACCCAAGCACCTGGATGAAACCCTTGTAGGTAGCCCGAAGCCCATGAAGATGACAGGCTTGTGTCACCCTGTTGAGCAATCTCCAAGGAAAGCAGAGATGTTGAAGAGGGCAGTTGTAACTTGGAGCAAAACTCAGCCTAATTATTTGTGATTATATGTCATGTTTGTTAAGGAGGTCCCCAATGAGACAATGGTTTCCCTTCATAAAACAGAGTCAACTGCATTGTTCGTGTAACCATAGACAAGGAGTTGTCCTGTGATAAAAGGACAATGGTAAGAGTAAGAAAAGACCATTGGGGCCTCTATGCCTTTAGAACTCTCCCCCCCCCCCGCCCCCCCCTGCCCACCAAGTAAAATATTGGTAGAAAAGTTTATTTCTCCCCAGAAGAACACTGGCAAGGATACTTTCTACTAAAAATAGAAAATATCATAGCAGAAGGATATTAAAAGTTCATTGTAATTACTCTGGGCCAGGTACTTTCCATCTGTTAGTGGATTCAATATCCAAAGCAACATATGCAGCTATTTTTACAGATGAGGAAACTGAGAATGTGTGAAGTAGCATACTTTTTATCTATGGGGACTCGGGAAGTGGCTAAGTTGAGATTCCAGCCAAGTATGATTTGATTTCTGAATCTGTATAATATGGCTGGATGATGGAGGGCACAGGTTCTGGCGCCAGGCTAAATGCAGGGCTGCTCTCCCTAGCCCAGAACCATCTGTGGACTCAAAGCCTTCATCAGTTTTCTCAAGGGACCGGGATAGTTTGCTTCTATCTTCGCCACATAGGTTGCTCTTGTTTCTGGGACAGTGTCCATGCTGGGAGTTCGAGCCCTATGCCTGATGAAAAAACTTATTAATTTCTCACTTAAATTTGTAAATTATGTTTGCCATAAGAGATTGACTCCCTGAGCAATAGTCTTGGTGGTCAACTGTCTTGTAACAAAGCACAAGGGGATATCCCCTTTTGTAAATTACCATGGTGGTAACAAAGTAACTTTTGAAACCAAGTAAAGGCTCAGTATAGAGGGTCTCGGCAACCTTGTTATCTCAAGTTCCCAAGAAAAATCAGCAATTAGAATGGTAGAAGAAAAGCTAAGGAAACAAAACTGTTCAACTGATGTAGCAATGAAAATCTGACATGTATAAAGCCATGGCCCCTCCATACTTTGCCAATCCAAGCCAACAGAGGAGAAACTATGAAAACTGTCCTAAGCACACACAAAAATGTCTTGGACGTATGAATCTGAAGAGGTTATGTCTGGAACATATAGCCAAAGCCAGTCATCTACAAGATAGTCTTGTTAAAAATCACTGGACATCTGGCATAAAGATGATCACATAATTTATATAGGATTAAACTTTCTCAGAGAAATTGTTTTGTATATGGTAGTACTGGGGCTTTAAACTCAGGGCCTGGGCATTCTTCCTTAGTGTTCAAGGTTTGTGCTCTACACTCTACTTCCGGGTCTTTGGAGATCAACTGGCAAGCAGATTCTCATACTCAGCATTAGTGGTTTGGGCCACTTATTCTTGGGAAATGGCACTTCAGTGAGAATTTAGTTTGCAAATTAACACTAGAGGATTATTTCCTGTGGCTTTGGGATAGAAGCCTCTGGTTCCCTTGTTTGCAAGGTTAGGCCTTCAGATACCATACCCAGAGGAGAATGACCACTTACTGCCCGCTGAGTAGACGTGACTGGTTCTATGGTTTTGTTTTCTTGTGGGATTCTGCACTTCTAAGCCGCTGGCCCATCCCCCTTCAGATCACTAATGCATGTTCACTGGGCCCCCCTTCTAATGGCAGTGATTGGCTAGGCTGATGGGGGGCAGAGGGATTCACCCAGGCTTCACCTGCTACTCCAGACCTGAGAAGAGTCCTCAGGGCATGGTCTGATCACATCCTGTCTGTCTCACTCTCCTCCCTCCTCTCTCCCCTTAGATCGAAGGCATGGAGGAAAAGCTCCTTGAGCTGCTGGAGGAGCAGAGTTGACAAGACTATGCCATGCCCCATGTCCCTACAATCAGTATATGGTCAGAAAGAGAGCCATCCTGTAGAGGGGGGCAAGCTTATCTGTTCAGGTCAGTTCAGGTCAGGTGCCTGGGGTTGGGCCTATAAAATGGGGGACTTGTTTTCCTATGCGATTCTCTTCTGAGGTGCTTTCATCCCATGCTCAGAGCAACCCCAGAGAGCAGCACCCCTTGTCTCTCTGAAACAAGGGCACAGTGGGCTGTAATCACACAGAAAAGGGATGGTGTCCTCTAGAAGTCTGAGGTCCTGCTCAGAGGAGCAGGTGGGGTGCTATCAGGACAAGCAGGGGGAAAGGGCTAGCACATTGTGGCTGCAGCCCATAGGGGCGTGAGTGGCCAGGCAGTTTCCAGTGCCAGGGGCTCCTGCAATTCCAGCCTTATCAAGAGTGAGACCAATGTCTTCCCACTGTCTCAGCACTGTCTCCCCTTGGTGTTCTTACTAGATGACTGTTCTCTTTTCTTCTGTTCATTGGCATCTCTGTCAAGGATGGAAGCTGTCCAGCACAAGTTAGATGAATGGTCTGTATTTAATCAACTAATGTTATATAAAGGATTCACATCATATACAACCTCATAAAAACACCCAGGTGTGTAGGCACTCGTGAAAGGGAAGGGAAGCCTTCCCTCCTTCGGGCAGGCATCCTGAGGTGCCTCTGGAGTAACCTCTTGCTGAAGTCCTTAGTCCTTGTGACCATGGGTTCCTGACAGACATGCTAGCAGGGAGGGCTCCTCTTTGGCCTTTCCTGACAAGTAAATAAGTGGTTTACAGTCCTGATGTGTGCAGGCACAGCATCCTGGAAAATAGCTGGTCCAATTTATGAGGACGGGCTTGGGGTTCAGGCAAATGGGCTACTTTCGAGGGGGGCACATCAAGCTAGGAACAGAGCAGGTACACCTCAGATGTGTGAGACTAATTGCCCTGAGGGACAAATGAGAAAAAGGGAGAGAGAAAAGGAGAGAGGGAGAAGGAATATGATAAACGATCAGCCAGCTGAGAACACCTGAAGCACAGGCAGCTAGCAACACCAGCTGAGGTTTTCTCTGGGAGGCAGCAGAGCTGAGGGCCAAGGGACTGAAGGGGTGGAGAACCATCTAGCATCATGGGTAAGACTCATCATTCCATCCATTTTCTCCTGGAGCCCAGCATGGTAGAGAACACGGTGCAGCAAACAAGGTGAACACAGAACGAACATCCCCAAGGGCCAGTGGACACGGGAACACCAAAACCTGGCAAAGGAGAAAACAAGATCATAGGGAAAAGGAAAGCCTGACTCGGGGTGGGGGTGGGGGCGGGATCAGGGCTGTTAGGAATTTTAAGGTTAGAATCAGTGCTGGTTCCCAGAAAGTTGGCTCTTCTGGCTGGCTCCAGAAGAGGTCATGGGGGAGACACGGTCACAACAGAGAAACCAGACCCTCCTGGGGACCCTCCGTGGCTCTAGTTGGGGACAAGCTAGTATGGCCTCCATGAGGACCTCTGGGTACTCACTGTCAACTCTAGTCCTCCAGCAGCTCAAGGAGCATTTCCTCTGTGCCTTCGATCTAAGGGGAGAGAGGAGGGAGGAGAGTGAGACAGACAGGATGTGATCAGACCATGCCCTGAGGACTCTTCTCAGGTCTGGGGTAGCAGATGAAGCCTGGGTGAATCCCCCTGCCCCCCACAGCCTAGCCAATCACTGCCATTAGAAGGGGCTTCCTGGCCCACAGCTTACAGGGGATATCCAGCCTCCCTTCTAGGTCTTCTCCAATCCAGCACGTTCCATGTCAGTTGTTGACACCCCCTCCCCCCCCCCCCCCCCCCCGGGTTATCTTAGTTTTGGTGCTGGGATAGTAAGGAACAAATCTACCATGGATGAGTGCGTGGTGGGGGAGGGGGAAGACACACCAATCAATACCCGCCCGGTCCCCTGGGTAAAGCCATGCTTGCCTGGATGTGGTACACGATGCGCCAGTACCTGGAATCTGTGCATTTGTATTTCCTTTCAGGGTACAGCTGCCACATTGGAGGCAGTGGGAATGCACCCAGCTGTCTGGGGCTCACAGCCTGCCCCACAGGGATGTCTTTTTGGCGCATGAGCACATGACAGATACTGTTTTGCTGCAAAGGAAAATGACAGCACACCTTTAGGTTCTATTCTCTAAGCCCCTGGACCAGTGCACTGGGTCGCCAGGGCAGCATTGGCCTCATGCAACACCTGCCAAGCAGGCCCTCAGCCCTCTTTGTGCCAGCTCTCAGGCGGCACTGGCTGCGCTCTGACTGCAGCTGGGCCATCATGAATCCAGATACGCAGACAGTGGCCACCAACTGCCTGCTTTTTCCACAAAAACGTGATAGAATGAAGACAGAAAGGACACCAACCAGGCTAGGGTCATCAGAGCTGAAAATGAGCTTCATCCACGAGTTCAAAAATCCAAGTCTACAATAGACCTTTAGAGCATGTGCCCAACACAGCCCAGAAGGATTGCAGTTAAAAAAGATGGCAAGTATAAACAAAGATGCCGAAGGGTCCTGCCCAGCAGGGCAGCTGCCCAAGTAGTGGTGATTCTATCCTTTTATCCCAAACCCTCATAAGCCAAATATTCCTATGTACCCAATAACAATTCTTCTAAACAAAAGTAGTTTTGTAATTTTCTCAAATGATAGACTCTACGGAGAGCCCAAGTAGTATAATTCTTTCGAAAGATTAAGTCAAAGCCCAACAAAATAAGCAACAAGAAATGGATACTTGGAAGAGGTGAACAGGACTAAGGGGAGAGGAATGGACAGATGAGAGGGAGAATATAATCAATTCATTGTATGTACCACAAAATTAAGAAAAATAAAAGAAAGGGTGGATCAAAGGGCGACACAGATCAAGATGCATTGTATTCATAAACTGCTTTGCTAAATGGCAAACAATTCAATACATGTCCTACAAAATTAAGGAAGGTACAGGGCACTGGTGGCTCATACCTGTAATTCTAGCTATTGAGGAGGCAGAGATTTGAGAATCACGGTTCAAAACCAACCCAGGATGGTTAGTCTATGTGCTTCTTCAGTTTGCCACCAGAAAACTGGAAGTGGCATTCTGGCTCAAAGTAGTAGAGCACTAGACTTGGGCAAGAAGACCTCAGGGACAGTACTCAGGCCTGGAATTTAAGCCCATGACCAACAACAACAAAAAAAAAAAAGGAAGGAAGGAAAAAATGGTTGAAAAGGATGGGTGGGGTGGATGAGAATATTGAAAGACGTTACACTAATCAAGATGAACTGTGTTCATCTGCTTTGAATGGCGACTTCTTTGTATAACTTTTTTTTTTGGACTAGTTCTGGGGCTTGAACTCAGTGCCCGAGCTTGGGCTTTCTCAAGGCTAAAGCTCTACCACCTGAGCCACAGCACCACTACTAGCTTTTCTATGTATGTGGTACCAAGGAATTGAACCTGGGTCATCATGCATGCTAGGCAAGCACTCTACCACTAGGCCAAAGTCCTGGCCCCTGTATAACTCTTTTAAGATATTGAAAATATTTTTAAAAATTCAAATAACATGTAAGCATTGTTGAACTGGCCATTTGTTGTATAGTCTCCTCTGTCTTTCAACTATTATAGTTTGTATCATTTATTCATTAACCTCAACATCCTTATTTACCAAGAATACTGGTACTTTCACTCTTGGAAAGGAGATCCCATCCTAAATTTGCTAATGGATTGTTTTTTCAGGCAGCCTTTGTCTTTACTGAAAAAAAGTTTTGGTCCTGGTTTGGATACTAAGATATTTCCCCAACTAGAGATAATCACCTAAATTTTCTTCAGATTTCAAAAAGTAAATATTGATCTTGATTTCCCCTTTTTAGTTGTAGAAGAAGATAAATTTACTGTGGCATTTCCACACATGCATACAATGTATTCTGATCAACCACACCCCCTCTTTTCTTTCCCATTCACTCAAATCTGCAAACCTTTCCCACAGGATTCTTTTTTTCTCCTTTCACACTTAAAACTAGTTTGACCATATACACCCACCCTCCTGATTAGCCCTTCTCCTCTGTGTGTCCTCCCACACAGAAT
Organism: Megascapheus bottae; assembly: GCF_031878675.1. NCBI lineage: Eukaryota > Metazoa > Chordata > Mammalia > Rodentia > Geomyidae > Megascapheus > Megascapheus bottae. The sequence continues at coordinate 26,409,566 of NC_143522.1, forward strand.
CTGCTTTTCATTCTTTCTGGGGAGAGGGGGAGGAGGGACGAATACCCTTTCAGAGTTTGAATTCAGGGTTTTATACTGCCTAGCCTCAACTCCAGCCTTTCAACTTGACCTTTTAAAAAGTATGTATGTAGAGTAAACGAAAAATTGAAATGGCAAAAGAATGAAAATGTACAGGGTAATTTACCACCCTACTGACAGCCCCAGTGGCACAAGTTCTCCCAGTCTCCACAGCGCTCATACCCATCAACTACTGTATGCTGCTAAATCACTGAACATCCTAATAGTATCTAGTTTAATTTTGCTTCGTGTGTGTGTGTGTGTGCGCTCACATTCAATGTGCTTTGAAAAAGACAGACTCCTGAGCCTGCTCAGGTGATTCACATCTGCCATCCTACCTCCTCAGGAAACTGAGGCAAGGATCAAGGCTCAAAACCAACGGGGGGGGGGGGGGAAGTCTGAGATTCTTATCTACAGAAAACCAAAAACACAAACCACCACAACATGAAAGTGGAGCTGTGGCTCAGATGGTCGCGCACCCACCTTGAGCAAAAAGGCTCAGGGATGGCGCCCAGGCCCGGAGGTCAGCCTCGGGAGGTGCGGGCAGGGCCTGCCGGGGGACGGGTGTGCACGGCTGGCCCTGGGGCCTCCCACCTGGCAGAGGCGCGGTCAAAGCATTCGCACCTGGGCCAGCCGCCCTCGTGGGCCCCGCAGCTTCTCCCTGGCTGGGTCCGGGGGGCCTCCCACCCCTGCTTCGTTGTCCCGTCGAGGCCCTGCGGGGTCCCCCAGCTGGGCCTGCTGGACAGGAGGGGTCCCTCTCTCCTCCAGGGCCCCGCTGGACGTGGGGGGGGGCTGCTGGCTCAGGCCTCGCCATACCTGGGGGAGGATGGACAGCCAGATGCGCCTGTTCTCATCTCTATAGACGCCCTTCTCCCAGATCCACAGGCGGTCCGGGGGTTGCAAGCGCTCAGCGGAGTCCATAGTCAGGAGAAGAAGCTGGAGCCGCCGGGCAGGGCCTCTGGCAGGTGGCGGGGGCCTGGGGGGGGGGGCCAGCCGGCTTTATAGCCCTCCAGTGCGCAGGCGCGCCCCCTGGCGGCGGGGTGGGCGGGGCCGGGTGGGCGGGGCCGGGCCGGGGTGGGCGGGGCCTGCACCTAGACTGGTGCAGGGCAGGCTCCGAGGTGGTGGTGGGCAGGCAGGATGTGAGGGGGTAGAGGAAATGATTAGGCCCAACGCGCTTCTTGGGGTGCAGATCTGGTTCCTCAGACCTCCCCAACCCCCTAAGCCAGCCTTGCCCCCCCAGCGCTCCTGACTACTGGAGGAAGGCCCTTGCCTTTTCTTTGGGGGGGCTCTGAGGTTCTGCTCCAGCCATGCCCTGAGCCTGAGCTCTGGACTTCAGCTCTGAACCACCACAGTGGATGACACGCACCCCAGAGCCTGGGCCTTCTCCACATCTCCTGGAAGAGACCTGAACCAGGCCTGGGCTATCACCACCCAGTTCCTTTAATCCCCTTCCCAGTGCTTTTTTTTGGGTGACAAGGACAATTTCCTTGGCAAATTTGAACCCTTGCAGCAACGCCTCCGTCTCCCACACACAAGACATGCAGTTTCCGTGTCTTTGATGATACTGTGGTCCTCTTAAAAAGAGTTGTTGGGAAAGAGGGTGTTGTGCTTTTCTCTTTACACTTTGAGTTTATTTGTGGGCACATTGTTTAATATGAATACTTCAAAACCAAATCCCTACCGACTGGCCAAGATCAATGGGTTTGAAAAGTCCCTAGGTTATACTCTCAAAACTGTCTCTTGGTAAATTACACAAATAAGGAAGCCAGATTCCCTTTATTTTGCAGTAACACATGCCTATTAAGACAATTGGGAAAATAATGAGAAACATGTAAGCCAGTCCCCAGGCCTATTACTCAAACACCATTACTGGTAGCAGGTCAGGGCTTCACTTTCTAGTTCTTTCCCTTCTCTCTGAGGAGAGATTTAAGGACACAACTGGGAGGGTTGGGGGGGGGGGTGTCTGAAATGTTATGTGAGTGAATATGAGCAATCAGTTTAGAACACCTGTTCTACCTGCCAAGTGGTTTCTGCCTCCAAATTGCCAAGACTTGCAGCAAGGGCTTAAGGTCAGAGGCCTAATTGACCAAACCAGACTAAGTAAATCTGGGAGCAGAAGGCCAGGCCTTGAGTTCAAATCTCTTGTCCAGTGCAGCCTCTTGTGGGTTTGTATTGTTTTTGTGCCAGTATGGTAGGATCAGGGCTTCTTGCTCTTGCTTGATTTTTTTCTCCTCAAGACTGCCATTCTACCACTTAAAGTCATGCCTACATTTCTGGCTTTTTTTGGTAGTTAATTGGAGAAAAGAAACTCTTGGATTTGTTTGCCTGGGCTGGCGTTGAACCTACACCCTCAGGTCTGTGCCCCCTCCCTGGCTGGGATTACAGACATTAGCCACCAGAGGCCAGTTCTCTACTAGTGTTAGTACTTAATATTTAAACACAACTGCCAGGATGGCTGCTCTGTGCAGGCTCTGACCCCAGACCCGGACAGCCATATAGGAACATGAAAACCTTCAGAATGTGCTCTGTGGGATGTCTCAGCCAATCCAGAGTTTGGAGGTAAGAAACAACAATGAATCCAGTTATGGGCAGGTTAGTGGTTGTTTTTTGTGACCGGGGATAGAGCCACCAGGAGCCTATGTGGCCCAACCCAGCCAAACTGGTATCCCCAGAGCCCAGAATCCACTGAATTTGTCCCTTTCCTTCACATCCATTCAGCTTTTCTAAGAGGGCATGAAAAAAAAATGAGGAAAATGTCAGCTGTTTTTCCCAGTTTGAAAAAAAAATTCATTTTGCCTAAAGGCTTCTTAATATTGCACAAGAGAATATACCCATTTCTGAAAGACTTTCAGAACGTGAAAATGAAATAAGAACAGCAGGCCATCCATAGGGCAGCTTCGGGTGGGGGTGGTGTCTTGACCCTTGATTATGAAGACTCCACAAGAGGAAGACAATAGGTATTGTGTGGTCTCAGAGACAAGGAAGCCCCTCCCTCTTTTTTTTTTTTTTCCTCTGGGCCATGGGGCTTGAACTCTGAGCACTCTTCAGCTCAAGGCTACTGCCCAACCCCTGAGCCTGGGCATTGTCCCTGAACTCTTCAGTTCAAAATTACCATCCTACCCTGGAGCCAAGACCTGCCATTTTCTAGAGGTTATTTGGAAATAAGAGTCTCAGATCTTTTGTGCCCAGGTTGGCTTTGAACCTTGATCCTCAGATCTCAGCCTCCTGAGTAGCTAGGATTATAGGCGTGAGCCACCATGCCCAGATATCTGTCTCATCTTAAGCTGGCAAATTTTAGAATTTTCCCTTGCTTGTCTATGGCTCCAACACCAGGCTCTGGGTACTAAGAACTCTGGTGGGACACAATCTTCATTACAGGGAAGCCATCTTTCTTGTATGTATTTCCCAGAAGGCAATGAAATGCATTTTTACAGCACCCATACAGCTCACAAAGACTGTAGGATCTAAGTTTTCCCTACACCTGAGGGCAAATGTGTTGTATAACAACCCCTCCCAGCCCAAACCCCTAGGTGGTGTATGGGAATGACAGACTAAGCAGTCTACCAGGAGAAACACACAAGACAGGGTGTGTGTCTGCCCTGTGGTATCAGTGGTTTCTAGATATTTCTATGACACAGAGTTTTAGGTAGTATACTGTTTACTTGTTGGCTATGTTGCTTTCTGCTAAAATCAGTTCCTACACAAAATGTTGTCCTCTTATAAGAAAAAACATTTGGTTATCAAGGTTATCCGAATTGACCCAGGTCAACAGGAAACAGCCCACTAGAAGGTACTCAGGTGTTTAGGCCTCTGAGCCACTAAAGATCACCTGGGAAGTTTCACTGAAACACCTGAGCCTGAAACCCATACTTGTCTAAACAGTCACATTCTGAGACTGAAACTTGACCATTTCCTCCCCTTCCCGTGCCCCTCCTCATCCCTCTCCTCCCTCCTCTCGTTTCCTCTCCTAGTGATTCTACCATGAAGCCAGATAAGTGCCATTTCTCTAAGATTGAAGTTAACTACTGTTTTGAGGTGAGAGCAAGCTTCTAAAACTAAATAACCATGAAAATGTCAAAGCCATGCTTTGTACCATTAAATTCTCAACATAACCCCACCCCCAACCTCCCTTCTGTCCCTTTGCTCTACTTTAAATTTGCTACTCCAATCTTTTGTGGGCAGAGAACCAGAACACCGGGTTTATTAGAAGTGTGAAGGTCTGAGGTCTCATCTTGCGGGTATGTGAAACACAGAAGCTGTGGTACAGAGATGTTTGGAAATTATGCTGATGCCATGGATAGATTTTCTGGGCTACCTTTTAGGTATTTAAAACTGTTGATCAAGTTAGCTCAGAGTCAAAGGTAAAACGGTGTCATTGTTTAACTCATAAAGGATGAAATGCTCTCTCTCGATGCATGGCATATTTGAAACGGACATTCCAGGTAGAACTCACGAAATAATCTAGCTTTACTACAATTTAGAACTAGTACCTCAGGGCTTGGGTGTTATCCTTGATCAAGGCTGTCACTCTATCATTTAAACCCCAGCTCCACTTCCAACCTTTTGCTTGGTGATTTCATTGGGGATAAGAATCTTACAGACTTTCCATACCACGCTGGCCCCCAATCTGGATCCTCAGATCTCAGCCTCCTGAGTAGTTGGAATTATATATAGGTGTGATCTACATTTTTTAACAAGCAGTTAGGTGAAGCTAATTCTAGCGGTCTTTGAATCACTTCTAAACTGTGAGATGCTCCACTCACCTCCCTCCTGCTTCTACCCTCTCTACAAAATCAAATGTAACAACAAAAGGTACCTAGTGGTTGGCAGGCCAGTGAGTGAGCCCAAGGGGTAGACATATGGATACTTGTAATTATAGGAGTGGATCCTACTTGCTCAGAGGCAAATCTATCTATGTAATCATATGGAAAACATTTCTCAGTGTTGTCTACTGTGTATCCATTTGGTTCTTCTGGTTTCTCCCTAAATTCTAATTTAACTTAGTTGCATTAATTTGTCCTCAGAAGAAACATTTTAAAAGTTGCATCTCTTTATTTCCTATAGAAAACAGGTTTGCCACCTTCCTGTTCTTAGGATATATAAGCTGACATGCATGTCCTATCCACCCTGCCCTTGTGGGTATGTGCTATATTAACTTTGTGTCAGTGCTCAGGTTAAAACTTAAGGCCAGAGTGATGTTGGTTAGATTTTTTTTTTTTTTTGCTCAAGGCTGATGCTCTGCCACTTGAGCCATAGCGCCAGTCTGCCTTTTTGCTGGCTGACTGGAGATAAGCATCTAATGGATTTCCTGTTTTTGAATCACATTCCTCAGCTCTTACCCTTCTGAATGGCAGGTTTACAGGTGTGAACCATCACACTGGGATTGAACATCTACTATCTCTCCTGTCTTCAGCCTACCATGTATGAAATATCTCTTGATTTAGATTTGGATTTATTTTTTATTGTTGAGTTAATGTATACAGAGGTTATAGTTACATTCGCCAGGGAGTAGGTTCATTACTTCTCACATATTGACACTTCTCATGTTTTTGTCCCCATTTCCCCCCTCCCTCCCAAGCATCTTGTTCCCCCCACCTTCCCTTTCCTATTTCCAATGGATTTTTTTTTTTTTTGGCCAGTCCTGGGGTTTGAACTCAGGAGGGCTGGGAAATTTCTTGTGAGCAGCCTGCAGTTGGGCTGTGTGTGTGTGTGTGTGTGTGTGTGTGTGTGTGTGTGTGTGTGTGGAGGGGAGGAGAAAGCAGTAGAGTGTGTGTATACTGGGGCTTAAATTCAGGGTTTGGGTGCTGAGACCAGGCCAGGATGTCTGTGGGTGGGTATAGCCACCAGGTAGTAAACTGAATTCATGAATAAATACTAACCTGTGCACGTTCCTCAGCTTAAAGTGATTCTGGGAAGATTAATTGATATTTTACTATATTTATAAACATGTTTTAAGCATATGATGTCTGAGGAGTATAACTTCAGAGGGAGTCATGCAAAATTCACTAATAGGTAATATGGAACAAAAATAGTGTGCATGACTGAGAAATGAAGGCTGTGCATTACAGGTCAGAGGTTACAACTTTTAAGTTCAAAATCAATTGCATCCAATGGAACAGAACACATACATTTTGTTTAGATGTGAATAGATGACTTTTTCCGAGGAAAGGACATAAGATTCCACTGATCCAGAGCTACTAAATCATGTGACTTATCTTCCTGGTAACTAAAGTTTCCCCTTTCCTTTTATGAAAACTAATAAGCTGGGTGTGGTGGCTCATGCCTGTAACCCTAGCTACTCAGGAGGCTGAGATCGGAGGATCAAGGTTCAAAGCCAGCCTGGGCACAAAATGACCTGAGACTCTTATCTCCAATTAACCTCTAGAAAATGGGAAGTGGGGCTTGGCCCAGGGATAGGCTGGTAGTCTTGAACTGAAGAGCTCAGGGACAGCGCCTAGGCCAAGTTCTAGCCCCATGAACACCCATCCCCCCAAAAAAAGACTAATCTAAGTTGAAGAATATATGAATCTCCTTCCCTCTTTGAGTTCATAGAGAAACATCTGTTACTATCATACAAAGCAATAGTACATGCTAGTCTGGAATTGTTCCTGGGCAGTCTGAACAACCAACCCCCTCATACTCATCATCAGTTTAATGGTCAGATAAAGACAGTTCCTGTAGTTCTCACTTCAGTTTATTCAGATGGTTTATTTTCTTTTTATTCTCTCCTTGTTAGTGCCTTCTAACAACATCCACCATGTCCCTTCACTTTCCTGAGCCATTGTCTGATGTAACAGACATCGTCTTCAATCCATGGCCTCACTGAGACCTTCTTTATCTCCTGATTTACATTTGTACCAAAAATAGAATCACTGGATCAGCGTGGACATGGCTAGAGTTAAAACTAGGTAACCCCGCTGCAGTAATAACCTTTGGCGATAGGAATATATTTCTGGAAAAGGAAGCGAAAGAATTGCCAGTTTTGCTTCGTTTCAATGTAAATCCCTGTACTGTGGGTTTTCTCTCTTCCCAAGTCTCTGACTGCCCCAGTGAAGGTCATAGCACCTTTCTGATTTTATACATTTATCATGTCTAATCCAGCTCAGCACACTCAGCAGGCCTGCTGGTTTATTTTATTACTCACACTGAAGTTCTCAGACTTGACGCACATTCCAATTTCCCATCAGAATATAAGCTCCGCAAGGGGAGACACTTTTCTGGCCTCCTCCTATGCAAGGTAGCTGGGAGACAGGATGACACTTAGTAGGCAAGAAAAACTTAACCGATGAACTAGCAAACTATAGGAACTAGAAAAATACATTTGTGTGTGTGTGTGCGTGTGCGTGTGCGTGTGCTGGTCTGGGGGCTTGAACTGAGGGCTGGGATGTTATCCCTGAACTTTTTCACTCAAGGTTAGCCCTCTACCACTTGGGTTATTGCTCCACTTCCAGGCCCCCCGCCCCCAACCTCCCCGGCACTTCATTGGATTTAAGAATTTCATGGACTTTTCCTGTCCAGATAGCTTCAAACTGTGATCTTCAGTGTCAGCCTCCTGGTGGCACCTGGCTCAGGAAAAATTTTGTCATGGGAAATGAACTAAGTTCATTGGGTTTCCAGAGCATGGAGTGAGAATAACAAAGAGAAGCGTCCAATTTCACATGTGAATGTGGTTGCGCAAGAATGCTCTTACTAGGGCTTGACCTTAGAGCTTAGGTGCTGTCCCGCCCCTTTTCCCTGGAGCCACAGCTCCATTTCTGAAGTTTCAGTGGTTAGAGGTAACAGTGTCATGGACTTTTTTGTTTAGGTTAGTTTTTCTTAGTAGCCAGGATGACGGGTATGAACTGCTGATGCCTCACCCAAAGTGGACTCGAAATTCTCCTTGAAGGACACTGGCAAGTTGGACTTCCTGAAACAGAGATCTTCTCTTGATCTAAGACAATGAAAACCCACAGTGTGGAAGACGATATTTGCAACCCGTCGGTCTGACAGAGTGCTCATATCAGGCTGCCTGATGAATTGTAACCACCTGATAGAAGAATGGGAAGAAGAGCAGACACTTCAAAAGAGTTTTATCCCAATGGGAAATAAAACACAGAAGTATTGACTATTGTTACCAATGCAGATAAAGTCACAGTGGTATTCCATTCATGAAAACCAGTGACATGGGGCTCGGAGCATGGCCACGTGGTAGGGTGCTAGCATGCATGAAGACCCAGGCTTGATTCTTCAGTACCACATACATAGAAAAAGCTGAAAGTGGTGCTGTGGCTCAAATGGTAGGGTTCTAGCCTTGAGAAAGCCTAAGGACAGTGCTCAGGCCCTGAGTTCAAGCCCCAGGAATGGCAAAAAAAAAAAAAAAGGAGGAGGAGGAGGAGGAAGAGGAGGAGGAGGAGGAGGAGGAGGAGGAGGAGGAGGAGGAGGAGGAAAAATGAAATAGACATGGAAAATGTACCCAGCCTTCTTTCCTGCTGTGAAGAGCAGGATTTCTTCCCAATTCTGATATCATAAGGATGCTTTATTTGTGAAAAATATGAAATCTCCCCATAATGATGAGAAATATGAAATCTCTCCATAATGTAATAGTAACTAATAGTAACCACACAACAAACATCTTAAGAAATCCAAAGTCTTAAAAGAATGGTCTTTGGAATAGTGCAAGTAGCTGCAGTTTATACAATGGGCTGAAAAACAGCCAACAGGATGTGCAGTTTGAGTTGGTTCGAGTCAGTGAAACTGTATACCTTATGAACCTGAATAAGAGGAGGAAATTTCAGGAATAAAACAATAATATGGCCAGAAACAAGACATGCAGTCAACTGCCTGTTTAACCAAGTGGAAACTTCAATAAACCCCTAGCTGAGTCTTACCTAATGTAATTATAATCAATCATTACCCTGTAACTATGCTTCTGCTTCTGTAACCTGCTTCAGCCACCCATAAATATCCCCCTCTCCCCAGCCTAGGTGCGCAAGTCTCCTAGGAGATCTTGTTGCCCCCGGGTACCCGGGTTCCCAAATAAACCTCTTGCTGATTGCATCCGACTGTGTGGTCTCGCTGTTCCTTGGGAAGGGGGCTCCGTCTGGAAGACATCCCGCTGAATCGGGAGTCTAACATTTGGAGGCCCCAGCGAGATAGGAGACCCCCACCCAGGGACCACCGACCCACCTCCGGGAGGTAAGCTGGCCAGCAAATTTCTGTTGTCTTTTGTGTGTCTTGTCTTATGTTAAGAGTATTTCTGGAATCTGTGACTCGGCCGTGTCAATCTGTATCTGGCGGACCCGTGGAGGAGCTGACGAGCTCGTACTCCCGACCGCAGCCTCCGGGAGACGTCCCGGAAGGTGTCTGGGGTCAGATTTCTGACCCGTCTGTTTTCGGGGCTTTGCCCCGGTCTGAGGACTCTCCAGTCCGTCTGGTTTCGGGGCTTTGCCCCGGTCTGTTTTCGGGGCTTCGCCCCGGTCTGAGGACTCTCCAGTCCGTCTGGTAGGGGAGACTCCGAGCTCCCCCTCGAATGCCCTTCCCCTTTCGGTTTTGCACCGAAGCCGCGCTGCGAAGTGTGTTGTCCTTTGTGTCTGTTTAATTGTTGTGTTTATGGTGACAGGACTGGGACTGATTATTAATATGGGACAGTCTGTGACTGCTGCCATGTATGCCATCAAAGTCTGGGGTACTTAAAGGTCTCTGCTTCTGTCTTGTTTTGTGAGGTGTTTTTTTTGTTGTTGTTGTCTGGTTTTGTTTTCAAAATTGGTACCAGTCTTATGGATCCTTGCAATTTTTGTGTGTATTCTGGGGAGTTGTAACAAGCCCTGAAAAATAAATCATTGCTAAGTTGCCTTGTAAAAAGTTTTGTTTTAAACCTGGTTCTCACCTGCAAGAGTAAAATTGGCAAAGCTCTCTTGACACAAACTTCCAGAAATTAAACGGCCGATATTAATTTTGCGCGCTTTAAGATCTTTGAGTATGAATGTGTGAATGCATGAGTGAACATGTTCAAGGTTAAATTGTCAGCATGCTGTATAAAACAATGGATAAATTTATACTTGAAATAAAAAAAGGCAATTGGGTAAATCTAAGTCTAAACTTTAAGAAAATTATTAGGTTAAAATGTTTTACAATGTCTCAAAGGGTTATTGCATTGCTTTAAAGAGAAACTGGTAAAAAGTATTTTTCTAAAGTAGAAAAAGTATTTTCTAAATGAAATTTGCATTAATAATTTGATATTGAAATGCACAGAGCTGTTTACATTGTGAACATTGTATCCTGTTTAACCCAGAGGTATTAGGGAATTTGGAATCTATTTCCTTAAGTTAAAATTTGAAAATAAATATTAGGAATCAAATGCTAAGAGAAAGGATGGGAAAACTTGGGATAGTCCTGTGTGACCATCTTTGGGGGTGAGAAGTGAACTGGCAAAGGTGCAGCTCTGGGTAAATAAGCTGGAATGAAGGCTGTTCACTTAACCTGGTCAGGTGGACTGAGATCCACATCTTCGCTCTTTTTCTTTGCAGACTGACATTAAAAATCTGATGGTAAAATCTGGGTAATATGATTAGTATTTTAAAAGGAATGAATGTTTAAAAATTTATCTCTGTATGATTTGGGTTCATGCTACTGCATTGCAATTGGATGTATTCTAGAAAAAGAAGGAAACTAAGTCCAGATTTAGACTTTTGGTGCACTGATGACGTTTACAGTTCTTGCATTGAGGAAAAACTTATTTGAGTTTAAACTGTTGCTGGAGTTTTAGGCAGTAACCTAAACTGCAGAAAAAAAAAAAAATGCCTCTCCAAAAAGGAAACCTGGAAGCAAAGGGAGTGCCTTGGCCCCTAGGGGGTCTGGGGGCAAAGGGAGTTCCTTGGGCCCTTAAAGATTTTTTTCAAATGCAAATAAAGGCTAAAGTGTTAATTGTTTAGGCAAATATCAGTAAAAGTTTTAAAGAACATTGGAAATGGGTTTCTGAACAAAGTTTGAAATTGAAATTATCCTAAATGTTTGTTTAAACAAGAAAAATCAGGACTACCAAAATGGTTGCTTAATTGCTATTTCAGCTTATTCTTGTAAGTTACTCTATAGCAATCTGCAGCAGGTCCATGGAGAAGGACAGCAGATCCTCATTCAGATGTAAATTTGGCCCTCACCAAGTTCCAGGTAAGATCATGCTTAGAGACTATTTCTGAGTTGACCACCTTGTTGCTTCTAATTGGAGTAAAGTGGCCTTTGTAGGACTCACTGATCTGAAAGCCGCAGTTTTGAGCCAGCCCGGGCAAGGCACAGTCCCTGTGAGACTGTGGTGTCTAATCTGTCAGAGTGCTATTGAGAGTTGCTTTGGAGCTCGAAGTGGCAGAGTGCTAGCTCTGAGCTGAAAAGCTGGGGGACAGCACTCAAGCACCAGGCCCGGGACTCACAGTGGCAGAGTGCAAGCCTTGAGCTGCAGAGCTGAGGAGCGGCACTCAGGCCCTGAGTTTGGGACTTAAAAGTGGCAGGGTGCTAGCCTTGAGCTGGAGAGCTGAGAGACAGCACCCAGACCCTGAGTTCAAGTCTAGCAACCAACAAAGTGAAATGCCAATGGGACATTTATCCCTGTGTGAAGAGACACTACTGGGACAATGAAGCATCCAAATGCAGTAAGCCACAGCTTGGATGGCAGAGGTGGTGTCAGATCCTAGAGTCATTTGTGCTTGGCCATTCAAAATTAATCAGAGCCGGGAGGTCATAGAATAGTTTGTAAGCATGCCTTACTAATGCCCATGCCTTTCATACCTGGGCAGGAACTTGTCAATCATCTGTAATAGAGGATGGTTTAAAATCCTAACTGAGTGAAGTTTGATTTGACACCAGCCACAAATTCAGGGTGGATGTGACGCTTGCGTCCCTATTATCTGTTTAGATCTGGCAACTGAAGCATAGAGTGCAGGGATTAAGTTCCCCAGACAATCAGGAAAATGCCTTTGCAAATGGGTGCTAAGTAAGCTACACTGTTGCAGCCAAAGAAAAAGTTTGTGCAGTTGTTAAATGCTTTATATGACCTCCAATTTGGAGTAGAATATATGTAATCTTGACAACCTCTTGGTAAAATAGGCTAAGTTTTTAGGGTCCCTGGCTAGGTATAGAGACAACGCCCCTGAGTCAGCCTGAAGAAGTTATAGAAGATGGATCGTCGCCCATCAGTCCTCTTTAGATAAAGGGACCAAAAAGTTGTTTCTTAAAAATTAAGACAGCATAAGTTAGAGGCATGGAAAAAATAGTAGTAATCTGGTTACTAAAAGTTGTCACCCTGGTATTATTTTGGATTTTCAACCCTATACTGTCTTAAAAACCAACGGGTGCCAGCCTGCAAAAATGAGTGTGCTCGGGTAAAGCAACTAGGAAAGCATTGGGAGAATTCACCAGAGTCAGGCCTTAGGTTAGGCTTCTTTAGAAATTTTGCAGGCGACCCAGCAGGAGGTGTGACATTCCATTGGAGCTGCTGTGCTGCCGGATTCAACCACCACCTCACAGTTGTTTCCTGAGAGGACTGGAACTAAACTCTTGGTGATGGGACCCAACCTGATTTGACAGACACCCCCTTCAGGATGCTGAGCTCACCTGGTTCACGGATGGCAGTAGCTTTCTGGAAAATGGAGAGCGGAAGGCAGGGGCAGCTGTTACCACGGAGACTGAGGTAATTTGGGCTGGAGGACTGCCCCCTGGAACATCGGCCCAGAGAGCAGAACTTATTGCCCTAACCAAGGCCCTCCAAATGGCAGAAGGTAAGAAACTTAACGTCTACACAGACAGCCAGTGTGCCTTTGCAACCGCCCATATACATGGGGAAATCTATAGAAGAAGGGGCCTATTGACATCGGAAGGAAAAGACATTAAGAATAAGGCTGAAATTATAACCTTATTGACTGCATTATTCTTGCCCAAGAGACTAAGCATTATCCACTGTCCTGGCCACCAGAAGGGAGAGTCACTGGAGGCACGAGGCAACCGCCTAGCTGACAGGGCGGCCCGGGAGGCAGCGTCACAGGAAACCCCACCAGCACGAATCCTCCCAATGGCGGAGAAATCGGCCCGCAGTCCTCCTCCACTCCCGTATAGCCCGGAGGACATTGAGTGCCTTAAGAAAATGGGGGCGGCCTATAATTCCAAGCAGAAAGTATGGACTTTTGATGGAAAAACAGTATGGCCCAAAAGGTGAACTCTGGAACTTATAACTAACTTGCATACCCTCACACACTTAAGTAAAAATAAAATGAAAACCCTCTTAGACCGGGAAGAAAATTCTGACTATCTCCTGGGAAAGGATGAAGCCCTACAGCAAGTGGCCAATCAATGCTCTGCATGTGCTAGGGTGAATGCAGGACAGACTAAAATTGGACTTGGAACCAGAGTGAGAGGACACCGCCCAGGTGTTCATTGGGAAATTGACTTTATAGAAATTACAAATATCTTCTAGTATTCATAAAAGTGGCTACCACCGACAACTCTGCTGATCAGACACCAGAATGGAAACTGCAACGCACTCCAAATCCTTTAAAGATAAGACTTTCTTGGTTGTAAACTTTTCTTAAAGGATGGTGGTTTGTGTACTGCTTTAAAGGAGGAATGTTGTTTTTATGCAGACCAGACAGGAATTGTACGGGAAACTATGAGTAAACTTAGGGAAAGACTAGCAGAAAGAGCCATTCCCAACAAGGTTGGTTTGAAAGCTGGTTTAATCAATCCCCCTGGTTTGCAACTCTGTTATCCACTATAGCAGGACCACTCATTATACTCATTCTAATTCTCACCTTGGGTCCCTGTATCCTAAATAGACTAGTCCAATTTGTAAAAGATCGATTAACTGTAGTACAAGCCCTAGTGCTCACTCAACAGTATCAGCAACTTAAGGAAAGAGAGACCACACTCATTAAATGAAAGATTTCATTTGAGCAATAAGAAAATGGGGGATGAAAAATATGAAATCTCCCCATAATGATGAGAAATATGAAATCTCTCCATAATGTAATAGTAACTAATAGTAACCACACAACAAACATCTTAAGAAATCCAAAGTCTTAAAAGAATGGTCTTTGGAATAGTGCAAGTAGCTGCAGTTTATACAATGGGCTGAAAAACAGCCAACAGGATGTGCAGTTTGAGTTGGTTCGAGTCAGTGAAACTGTATACCTTATGAACCTGAATAAGAGGAGGAAATTTCAGGAATAAAACAATAATATGGCCAGAAACAAGACATGCAGTCAACTGCCTGTTTAACCAAGTGGAAACTTCAATAAACCCCTAGCTGAGTCTTACCTAATGTAATTATAATCAATCATTACCCTGTAACTATGCTTCTGCTTCTGTAACCTGCTTCAGCCACCCATAAATATCCCCCTCTCCCCAGCCTAGGTGCGCAAGTCTCCTAGGAGATCTTGTTGCCCCTGGGTACCCGGGTTCCCAAATAAACCTCTTGCTGATTGCATCCGACTGTGTGGTCTCGCTGTTCCTTGGGAAGGGGGCTCCGTCTGGAAGACATCCCGCTGAATCGGGAGTCTAACAATTTGATGCAGAAATGTTAAAGTATTTTCTAATATTTTAATATGTCTGGAACCTTTTTTAAATTTATATCGAGTCCTACACAAATTTTCCTCATCCCATTGGCTAATAACATATATTTTACTGGCTGCCTTGTGAATAGTTATGTGTCATTATTTTACAAATGGATGTATTTCTGCAGTGTCTGTAATGCTCTGTTTTTCTATTGTCTGTTTCAACATCAGTGCATAAGCATGTACTGCTAACATCACATGTTAGCATAACATAACATAACATAAGCATGTTAGCAGTAAGCTTTGTGATGAATGTGGGACAGAAAATCCTTCTTCTTTCCACTTAGTATGCCTTCCTTCCTGGTGTTTCTGGGTAGCATTCACATTTTCTTTTTCCTTTTCTTTTCTTTTTCCTTTTCTTTTCTTTTTTTGCCAGTCCTGGGGCTTGCACTCAGGGCCTGGACACTGTCCTTGGACACTTTTTGCTCAAGGCTGGTGCTCTGCCCCTTGAGCCACAGCTCCACGTCCAGCTTTTTCTGTATCTCAAGGAATCAAAGCCAGGGCTTCGAGCATGCTAGGTGAGCTCTCTACCATTAGCCTATGCTCCTGGCTCCTCATATTTTCTTTTATCAGCCAAGGCCTATTGTGATGTGGGCTTTACCCCCTCTGTTCTTTTTTATTCTCTACCTCACACGCTTTGCACCAAGATGTACTTTGAGAGGTAAAATGTATTGTGCACCACATCATCATGGGGTCATGAAGCCGTGTGCCTACACCACACTGTCTCTTTCCTTCCCTTCATGACTGATCCTTTACACGATCCCCCTGCGCCCTGGACATGACACTTTTGTGTTGGTACTCTGCCATCTGAGCCACACCTTTAACCCTAGATATTATTTCTTCTGGAAGTTTCCACTCAGGCTGGGCTGGGTGTCCCTCCAGGACATCTGTGCTTAGCCTGATCATTGCAGCTCATCCCTCTGCCACGACTGAGCTTTGCTTGCAGTTTCTCCTAATAGCTATGGGGGTTCTCTGAAACCACGGCTATGTCTCCCTTCTCTCTGTCATCAACGTTGAACATCCTATCCTGAAAAGACAAGCCACAGACCTGGAAGAAACAGACATCCGGCAAAGGATTTAGAACCAAAATACGTAGGAATGATTACAATATAATAGAATATATACTATTTTTTGAATTGTGACTTTTAAAAATTTATTTTTTGAATTTCTGAATCTATTTTCTGAAAAAAGGCTTGTTACAAGGTGATGTACAGAGGGGTTATAGTTATATAAGTCAGATAAGGGGTACTTTTATTTTTTGGGAGGAGAATGTCACCCCTTCCATTGCTCTCTCCTAGTTTTCCTCTCCTGTCCCCACCACAAGTTGTGCAGTTCATTTACAGAGAGTACTTTTAAATGAGCAAAAGAGCTGAACAGATGTTACTCAAAGTATGACATACCTCCAAAGGCACTCAAATTTACTAGTACTCAGGAAAATCCAAATTAGAACCCTAATGAGGTATCTCTCTATACCATTTGTAGGCATTTACCCCAAAGAAATGAAAATAGATGTTCAGATAAAGATTTGTATGCAAATTCTTACAGCTGTACTGATCCTAATTAGCCATCAACATACAGCTTGTGAAAGTCTGTGCCCAAAATAACTGCTCTGTGTACTTGTGGTTGATTTTGTATGTGTGTGTGTGCACGTGGGCATGGTACTGGACTTGAACTCAGGCTCTGGGCAATGGTTTTTCTGCTCAAGACTTGAGATACTTGAGCCACACTTCTACCACTTGTGTCATTCTGCACTTATGGCTGTTTGGTGGTTAATTAGAGATAATAGATGCATGGACTTGCCTGCATGGGCTGGCTTCAAACAAAGATCTCCTCAGAGCCTTCTCAGCAGCTAGCATTACTGTAGCTAAGATATTGATTGTCAACTATAAGTACCTAGGAAATTAACATAGCACACTCTTGGGGTGACTGAGGGCATTTTCAGAGAGAGATAATATAAGGCTCTGACATGAATGGCTCGATCCACTAACAGATGTAAAGTTTGTGGAAACTTGAAAGAGGAACTTGCAGGAAGTAATTTCCAGGGCATGGTTTGGGAAGTGTATTTCATTATGCCCACTTCCTGTTACCGCTCTGGTTTGCATCCTGGCCACCATGACACGAGTTGATCATCGCACCTTCTCATCACGATGGACTGAAACCTCGGAGCAAACTTAGCCTTTCTTCCTTAAGGCATTTGCTCCCGCCAGGTATCTGGTCACAGCCGTGGATGCTCAGTGGGCGTGGTGCTATGCTTCCATTAGGAGGGTTCATTGTTCAAATGAAAAGTGAGGAGATGAAGAATGATGAATTAAACCAAAGGATTGGCACAAGACAGGATGCTAAGGAGGATAGGAGGTGAGGGGATTAGCGTGAGGCGTGAGGCTGGCTGGATGCTGGGGAGGTCAGGAGGTGAGAGAGGAGTGAGTTCTGCAGTGGCCCCAGGGGTTTTTCCTGGGGAAGCAACACCTGAACAGCTCCAGAAGGCAGCCAAGCATTGGATAGAGAAATCCTTTGGTTCTAGGTAAGAAAATAAACTTTGAAAAATGAGGCCATGAGTATAGCAGAGCCCTTTCTTTCAGAGAAGTCATATTGGCCATAGCAGTATCACTCCTGAAAGACAAGCTTAACAGGGATTCAACAAGATGTCAGGGTTTGAAAGTGAGGCAGATGTTCTTTTATATGTCCAGAATAGAGTCCTTGATTTTTCTGGGCCTCAGTTTCTTCATCTGTAAACAGAATAAAATGATGTAACTGGCCAGGCACTAGTTGTTACAGCTGTAATCTCAGCTACTTAGGAGACTGAGATCAGAGGGTGGTGGTTCAAAGCCAGCCTAGGCAACAAAGTTCATGAGACACTTTTCTCCAATTAACCCCTGAAAAGCTGGAAGTAGAGGTATGATTCAAGTGGTAGAGTTCAAGCCTTGAGTGAAGAAGCTCAGAGGCAGCATCTGAGTTCATGACTCAGTCCCAGCATGAAAAGAAAGAAAGGAGAGAAGAGAAAGAAAGAAAACACACCTTTACCGTGAAAGCTAAACGTGACAATGGATATAAAAATGTGTTTTGTTTTTAGAAAGTCCTAAATGCATTTCTTAGTCCCTGAACAAGCCCAGATAAGATTCAACCCTGGTAAATATGTGCACTGCGGACGTCAGGCTTCCTGCTCCTAGGCTGGAACTGCAGTGGGTCAGCACAAAGGCTGAGAGCACTGTGGGGATGATCCAGAGAGGACTGGAGTGGGTCTGGGCTTGAGTTGCAGCTTATTAAGTTAATTCCCTTTGGTTGCTCTGCGCTCTTGTGTAGAGATGAAGCAGCACTTTCATTTCAGGGTAAGACGCCAGCTCACAGTGGGTTGAGTCCCCTGGTGCTAAAAAGTGCTCTTTTTGTCCAACTCAGCAAGCCTGCTCCTTCCCTTTGGAAGTCCTGGCTATGCAGTGTCATAAGTTGATCAAAGATATTGCCAATCTGCTGTTTGGGGGGATTTTGCCACCTCTTGCTTGATGTGTCTTATAGCAGCCTAAGAGTATAATAGTTTTAGAAGACAGTAATTTAGGCTGCATGATCTCCTCAGCTTCAGATGGTTGCCGTTGGTACTTTCTGGTTTGGGAGGCTGGCATCTCACTGCCCTCAGGCCGTACCTTGATTGACTGTCCATTTCTAATGGGGACCCTTCTGTAAATTCTCCTCCCTCCCCCAGGATGATGGTAGGCTGTTAGAACTTGAGGAACTAAAGGGGGAAGGGAGAGGCCTAGGACCATTTAGTTTCCGCCAATGGAACTGGCTTGCAACAGTGTTGCCTCTTTTGTATCTGATTTGCATTTGCAGGCCTAGGTGCGGTCCAGGGGCCCTTTCAGAATCCACAGGCAGTAAAGAAGGGGCAGGAAGCAAAGCCAAACCACTCGCTGGGAAGCAAAGTGGACAGAAAGTAAACTAAAACAGCCAGGAAGTGAAGTTAATCTACCGAGAACTGAGGTCCTCTGGTGAGGTGGGTGGAAATGGGCGACAGAAGGAAGAACAGAATTCTTTTCTTGGATCGAATAGGCCTGGCCCCGTCCTTCACGGCAACAAGGGACTTTCACCTGCGCCCCTCTGCGGTGGTACCTTGGAGCAAAGCTGGTTTGGAACTAGTAAGGAGAAACACTTTAAGATGGGGCTCCAAAACCCAGAGCCCGGAATAAGAGCAAGCACTGACAAGTAAATTTCTATCAAATGTAAATCTGTACAGCAAAAGAAACTAAGTGGAGAGAGCCTTCAGAATAGGAGAAGATCTTTACCTATTTATCTGACAGGGTTTTAATATCCAGCACAACTAAATTTTAAAAAGTTGAACAAGGCCAGACATTGGTGGGGCAGGCCTGTAATCCTAGCTACTCAGGAGGCTGAGATCTAAGAATCATTGTTTGAAGCCAGTCTGAGGAGGAAAGTCTGTGAGACTCTTATCTCCAATTAATTACCAAGAAGCCAGAAGTAGAGCTGTGGCTCAAGTGATAGAGTACTAGCTAAGAGCAAAAAAAAAAAAAGCTCAGGGACAGCAGCCAAACACTGAGTGTAAGCCCTGGGACAAGCACCAAAAATAAGTAAGATAAATAATTTCAAAGAATCTGATCAGTAAAGGAGTGAAGTGAATACTTTTCAACTAAAGTGTGAATAGCTAATAAATGAATGAAAAACGGCCAGCATCCATAGCCGTCAAGTCAATGCAAATCAAAATGAGACAGGTCTAACCTCACTCCATTAAGAATACAAAAGTTAGTGTCAGTGATTCATACCTGTAGTTCAATCTACTCAGGAGGCTAAGTTCTGAGGATCACAGTTCAAAGTAAGCCTGGGAAGGAAAGTCTGGGAAACTCTTATCACCAGTAAACCACTCAGAAAAAAGTTCGAAGTGGCACTGTGGCTCAAGTGGTAGAGTGCTAGCCTTGAGCACAAGGACAGTGCCCAGGCCCTGAGTTTAAGCCCCAGGACTGGCAAAAAAAAAAAAAAGCAAGTAATAGCTAAAGTTGGCGAGGATGTTAGAGAAAATAAAATTTTATTTATTTTGCGGACTGAGGCACTGTCTCTTAGCCTTTTCTCTCAAAGCTGTTACTCTACTATTTGAGCCACATCTCTACTTCTGGCTTTTTGATGGTTAATTGCAAATAAGAGTCTCATGAACTTTTCTGCTTGCACTGGCTTTAAACCTTGATCCTCAGATCTCAGCTCCTTAAGTGGTAGAATTATAGGAGTGAGCCACTGCACCAGATTAGCAAAGGAATTCTTTCCCACTTCTTGGATGTAAATTAGTCTAGTCACTGTGGAAACCAGTGTAGTAGATGTTGTTCAAAACATTAAAAATGGAACGTCTACCTGACTCAGTTAAACCATGTCTGAATATAGAATCCAAGTCAGCTTAACTACAGAGGTATTTGGAGCCGCTGTTTATTATGGCACTACTTCTAATAGCCAAGTTGTAACGGCCTAGGTGCCTATTGACAATGAATAAATAAAGGAAATGTGGTCTATATAAAGTCAATTTTGCTCACTCATGAAGAGTGAAATCACGTTGAGTGTTGGGAGATGGACAGAACTGGAGAGCATCATGTTTAGGAACATGCTAGTTCCACAAAGACAACCATCATGTTTTCTCTCATTTGTGAATGCTAGTGGGTGAGAGAACGGGATCATAAAACTGAAAGGAAAGAAGATGATTTTGGAAGGGAGGGGAAAAGGGAGCAATCAGGAGTAAAAGAAATATCATCTTGATACCCCCTGACTTGATATAGCTAATATGTAGAATGACAAGAATAATTTTAAAGTGCAATACCAGAAGTCAGCAATGAGGGCTTGGGGAAATAAGATAGGAAGTCGAGAACTTGGTATAAGAAGCTGCCACCACCACAAATAACTGGTCTTAGCACATCTCTGTGTCACTATACACAAACAGTGCCTGTCCCCCTGGAAGAGAAAGTAGAGGGGCACTAGCTTCTGTCCATAGAGTGCTAACTTCCCATGCTTCTAATTGTGCAGATCTGAAGGGTCCAGGAGAGTGCTAGAAGGAGAGATACCCCAGGATATAGGGCCCCCGAGGCAAGTAGCCTGACCCTGAGATGGGGCAGTGCAGAGTGGTACCTGCATAAAGCCAAGCAGAGCCTGGAGGGACAACCATCACACAGCAGCTTCGTCAGTGGATCAAGGGCAAGAGCATTGTGCTTTCTATTAGGGAGGCATGCAAGAGGGGTCTGAAACCCATTTCAAAGATGAGCATGTTAAGGCAGAAAGGACATGATCTGGACTCTTAAGTATCATGATCCCATTGGGGATGAGTAAAATTTATACAGCAAGGTGGTGAGGGTTGGGTACTGTTAATCACTGTGGGCATCTGATTTACTCTGTGCCAGGCACTGGTATGAATTATTCTGTGCAGTTTCAAAAAAATCTGGGAAGTAGGAAAATGTCATTATTCACATTTCATAGGCAAGGAGGGTATGGCACATTTGCTAAAGAGGCAAGCTAGCCAGTGGCACAGCCAAAGTGCAAATGTCACGAGTCCTTAGGGACACGCAAAGGAAGCAGATGCTGGACCAGAGGGTGGAAAAGAAACTGTGGTTGGTGGTAGTGTTATCCTGTGCTACATATTTGGTGCTGTTCAAGCAGAGGAGTTCACAGATAAGGGCTTATCTCCAATGATACGCAATTCAGGAGCAAACCCAAGACAGACAGAGGGACCCAACCCATTCTGGAGCACTGGGGGAGGAGTAAGCGCTGCTAAATGCTGTTGAGAATGTGTGTGTGTGTGTGTGTGTGTGTGTGTGTGTGTGTGTGTGTGTGTGTCCATGTCCATGTCCATGTCCATGTCCACCAGTCTGTCCCTGTATGTCCATGTGTCCTAGGGTTTGCACTCAGGGCCTGGATGCTGTCTCTGAACTCTTACTCAAGGCTAGCTCTCTTTCACTTGAACTGTGGCTCTGTTTCCAGCCTTTTCCCCGCTTTCTGGTGCTTAACTGGCAATGACAGTCTCGTGGACGTTCCTGTCTAAGCTTGTTTCCAACTGGGCTCTTCAGCTCTCAGCCTCCTGAGTGGTCTCTTTTTATTGTGGGTGCCCACTCATTTCAGTTCTGCTTTTTACCTAGTCATTGGTTCCAGTTGACTTACTTCCCAGCTTTGACTCTATACTCTGCTCACTTACTGGTTGAGGTTGTGGACTGTGGAAACAGCTCTCTGTGTGTCTCTGGACCCAGGACCAGATGAGGGATCTTGGACAAGTCAGCTAAGCCCTCGGTGTGTGCTTTTCCTTCTCTGTAAGTAGGATAATCAGAAGGGAATACTGAGGAAGAGTTGATGAGTTTCCAGAGGCCAAATCCTGAGGCAGGGCCTTGCATATTTGCATATGGCTACACTGTCAGTGGCACTGAAACCAGAAGCAGTCACCCTGCCCTGCTCAGAGGCTATGATGAGGTTAAACTGTATGGCAGGTGAAGTTATTCCTCAGCTTGGAGACCTGTCTTCTCCTAAACCTGCCCTCCATAGAAGCTCTGGAACTGGGTTATAATCTGCCCCCCTCCCTGTATCTGAGATCTCAGCCTCTGTCTCCCCCCACCCACCCACCCACCATCTGAGATATCCTTTATCACAGAACCCTCACCCTGCCCCAGATGCAGACCACTCAGTGAGCACTGGAGTTCTGCTGTTCCTCTTAGCTCCTGTTACAGATAAAGCCCATGATGGTCCCATTTTCAAGTCACAGCATTTGATTGTGAGTTGGAGTTACCAGGAGTGATTTGTGGATGTGACAAAGTACATGCGCTGGAACAGGGGGTCAACAGGACGGATTAGAAGTGGACTGGGCTGATTAGTGGGAGAATGGCCCATAATAAAATATGAGAAAATGGGTAGAAATGGTGCCAGAGAGCACATGAGCAAAGCCATGAAAGAGATAAGCCAGAACAAAGCAGGAGGGGCATTAGAGCTGCACTTCTGCTGTGTGCCTTGCCTCCAAGTCCATCCTTGGAGTCTGCACGGGTGGATGTGCTTCTCATATTCTTCCCTTGATGGAAGGTCCTTGGACTCTAAAACGAGTGTTAGTTGTCTGGGCTGAGGGCCCCACCCAGCGGAGTTAGTCAGGGAGAATGACGGTATGTGCACACCTGTGGATTGTTACTAATGTCTTCCTTTTACAGAGGAGGAAACTGAGTCAAAGGCTTGGGTTTGAGTCTGGGCTCTGTGATTTTCTTTGTTGTTATTTGTTTCAGTGTCAGTACTGGGGTTTGAACTCTGAGCCTGGACACTGTTTTTTTTTTTTGTTGTTTAGCTTTTTCACTTAAAGATGGTGCTGTACCACTTGAGCCACACCTCCACTTCTGGCTCTTTGTTGGATCATTGAAGATAAGACTTCACTGCATAGACTGGCTTTGAACTGTGAGCCTCAGATTCTGGACTCCTGAGCAGCAAGGATGATGGGTATGAGCCATTAGCACTCAGCCCTTTGTGTTTGAATGACCTTTGAGCCCCACTGCTGTTTTCCACAAAGACCTTGCACCAGCTACGCGTCTCTGAGGCTGTCCTCTTGTTCTTGTTTCAGGGGCGGGTAGCACAGCTAGCTGATTGGTCAAGGCAGTGTGCAATGCTCTGGTGAGGTCCCAGGGCACTACATTCTGCTATGCTAGACAAAAAATAGCTTTGTAGCTTAAAAAAAAAAAAGAAGCACATAAAACAGAAGTACCCTGATAGAATGTTGACTTTGTCTTGCTAATTAAATCTAGAGGAGAATCCTTGCTGAAAAGATGCCAAGAAAATGTATCTGCAAAATTAATTATGATAGCCGAGTCCGCACTGCGTGAGCAGTATCTTTATCTTTGTGTTGCTCTGGCTTGGATAATTTTTAAATTAATTATTCATTCTCACAACAAACATTATGATTCTGGACACTCCGCCAAATGCTGGGTTTTGGGAAATAATAATCATGATGGCTGACAATAAGGAGCAAGACCTAGGTTAGAATTCTGCACACACCATCTTTTTGAATCCCAGACCTCTGGTACCCTTACTTTCTTCCGTCTATAAATGAAGAAGACTGAGTATCATGGAGTAATTTGTTAACTATTACAGATAAAAATGGCAGGGTCTAGATTCAAACCCAGTTATTCAGTGGTCCAGGAGGGGAACTTCTTATCATTTCTCTGAAAAAGAACAGTAGGCGTTTTGCTCACCCTCACACAAAATACCTGAGAACATCTGCAGAAACACTTATTTGTAGATTGGAAGTGTCACCATATTTTGCTGAATAGTTACAGTCTCAAGAGACGTCTCCTAGCTCCAATCCCAGGCAAATTTGTATCCTAGACCCTATAAGCAACCACTGCAGGTTTACAGAGAGATGAATGCATGGATGCAGCAGACCTCTCCTGTGCTGTGAAAAGGTCTTTGTATGGTGTAATGGAGACACACAGGGGAGTCCTCTCCACACAGGACCATACTGTTGGACCACAAACATGATATTAGTTAGTATAGGTTAGTACTAGCTACTATAACAAATATAGCTATGTGTTTCAATACTATAATAATAATAAAAAAAAACCAATCTCTTATTCCAGCTTGGGCCTGATGGATAATGTCCTGTGCCACCTTGATTGGACTAAGTGATTCTTAATTCTCCAAACTGACAGACTATAGGAATATTCAGCCTTAATAATTATCTACCTACCCATCTGTCTACTCACCCACCTACCTTCGCATCCATAGATGAGTCACCTGCTCATCTACGATCATCCACCCACTCATCCATCCACTCATTTACCCATCCATCCATTTACTCCTCTAGCCATCCACCCATTTATATCTATCTATCATCTATCTATCTATCCATCCATCCAGCTATCAGTCTGTCTGTCTGTCTGTCTGTCCATTTAGTCACTGTCTATCCCATCCATCTTATTCCATTGTCATCTGTCCATCCAGCTAATTCTATTTATCAGGGTAACTTTTGTGAATACAGTGGGTATTCCTTTGGGGGTTAATTTTTCCCATTGTGTTCAGGCATTTATGTCTCATTCACATGGGGCTATGTGATACCACAGGGTATTCGAGTCCTTATCTGGGTCCTCTGTGTCTATAGAAGATAAGGAAATCTGGCAGCCAGCCATGGGAAGGTCTCATGAACCAAGCTCTGAGTGATTCTTGTCACTCCAGGCTTACAGTCCAATGTCGAGAATGCAGAGACTCAGGTTTCAGAGAGAGCTGGGAAATAGTCCAGTTGTGTGTGCAGGGAGGTTTGAAGGAGCGAGTCTCTGCCACTGGCTTCCACCCTTCATGCATTCTGCCCCGGCAGTAGTTTCCCTGCATGTGTTTGCTCATGTTTGCATTGTGACTTGTGGGATCCTGTGGAATTCCAGGGTGGAACGTAAAAGGTGCTCAGCTCATTTCTCTCAGCACATTGACAACGGCTTAAATGATAGTCGTTAGGGTCTTAATCAAATGGAATATAATTTTGAGTTTGCATCATGCTGTGCACATGCAGTGCTTAGTTGTGTACGTGGTTTCTAAACAAAAAAGGACCCTGGCAGTGAAGGACCTTCCCTAGTGACCCCCTTTTTCTGGTAATTAAAGCAAGGCTCAGACAGCAGAGAGACAACTAGCTCTGTTGTTTCAGCATGGGTCTCACCAACCCTGCATTAAAACAAGGTGGGATCTGACGCTGTTCTGTCGAAAACAGGAGACATTTCCTTTGGCCTCAAATCCCATATCTAACTCATGGTGCTAACTGTTGACGCCTCCCCAGAGCCATGTGCAAAGACGAAGGCAGCTTCCTCCACGTATTTCAGGAAGCCTTGAACTCTTATCTAGACTAGGGTCTTTTGGCCTCCACATCACTGACCTGGAGGCTGGATCTTCCTTGGCTGTCGAGGGCTGTCTAGTGCATTGTGGATATGTCTAGTTTTAGCTGCACCCCTGGCCTCTACCCACTAGATGCCAGTAGTCCCCTCACTTGTGACGATTGCAGGAATGAGCTGGGTGAACAAAATCTTTCTGAATTCAATACTCATCCAGTCAGTCCTGGTAAAGAGCTTAGAAGCAAGGACCACACTTCCTACACTCCCTCGTTCTCTCTCAGGCCCATGGAAGGAACCTCATGCATCACTGGGCACCATTGTTTCTGACAAGGCGTCTGCATGCGCCTCATTTATGTTGAAGGAGACAGTGGCAGTGTGCTCTATCTGAGCTGTCACCAGCCCTAGCCTCACCCTTTCACCCTCGGGCAAAAGGTCCGCGTGGAGGTGCAGGGTGAGCCAACCATCCCAGCTGCTCCCAGTTCCATCAAGGTTGATGCAACCTGTCAGGCCTGGCCCTGCCACACTGGAGAGGGCCCTGATAGAATCTCATAGGAAGAAGATGTGGCCATGGGGAGACTGCCTCAGAGCCATGATGGAGAGAAGCTGGAGAGCTGGCCTGTCTCCATAGCTGCCTAAGGGGCATTTCCCCCATCCTCACCCAGAGGGGAAAAGATCACTGTGTACAGTCTGTCACTCTCACGCTTTAGAAAACAAAGCTTGCCGAGAACTCCTTCCACATGCTCTCTGCAGTCTCTCCTGGTATTCAAGTTGGAAAGTACTGGAGCCAACTTCCAGTCTCCATTTCTCCTTTGTGCATTGTTTGGATACTTGGCACTGATAGCTGGTGCCCCCTACAGGTTCCAGTGTAAACTACGATGGGAAGGTTGACCAATGGAATGCAGGGCCGGGAAAGAAACTGAGGAAAGCTGAGTCACAAGCTGGGTGTGGGTGACTCACGCCTGTCATCTTGAGGAGGCTGAGATCTGAGGATTGTGGTTCAAAGTCAGCCTCGGCAGAAAAGTCTGTGAGACTCCAACTCACCACCAAAAACTGGGAGTGGATCTGTGGTTGGAAGTAGTGGAGTTCTAGCTTTGAGTAACAAAGCTGAGGGACAGCACTTGAGCTCTGAGTTCAAGCGCCAGTACTGGCACAAAAACAAACAAAACAAAGGGAGGTTGAGTCACCTTTTCAAGGACCCAGTTCACCAGTCATTCATATGATAGACCAGTAGAGTCTGAACAAGCCAAGTGTTCTTTCCTGTCTTACAGGTTACCACTTACAAATACTGCCGTGGCAGGGTTGGGTGCATGGTTTAAGTGGTAAAGCTCCTGCTTAGCAAGAGCAAGGCCTTGTGTTCAAACCCCAGTGCCACCACCAAGGAAATCAATTAAGAAAATGGAGTGAAGATGAGGCGATGCCGTGGTGAGCTCTAGGGAGGTGGGGTTTCAGAGTGGGTGTGTCCCCCACTGACTCCTTTACTCTGGGATATCCTGAGAACACCAGGGAACTCTTGTTCTGCAGGTGGCCAGGATACCATCCGAGGATGGTCTGTGCCCACAATTGCCCTGGCACATTCTGTTTCCACACAGCTGGCTCCGTTCTCCATAAATATGGAATGGATGTCTCACAGGGGAATAGGGCTTGTTTTTGTTTTTGAGAAAGGTAATTAAAATTGGAAAAGAGCTCCCTCATTCCAGAGAGGAGATCAACCCTTGCTAAGCAGGGCTTCCCTGTGGCTGTGGCCTGGGATGCCTTCAACTGAGCCTTGCATGCTCTATAAGAGGTGCCTCCTCTTCCTCCTACTCCTCCTCCTTCTGCTCCTCCTCCTCTTTTTTTTAAGAGTAATTCGTATTTATTAGCTTAGCCATTTTTAATGAGACAAGCAATTACAATTCAGTAAACTGGCAACACAACCGTGTAATGAGAGGGCATGGGGTGGAGATACAGCACAGAGGGAAGCCCAAGTGCCACCTCTATCTTCTAGATGGTTCCCAGGATGCTGCCAGAATGGCATGGGACACGTGGTTGATCAGGGAGGCGAGGGCAGAGTAGAGGCTCCCATCAGCTGGGAATCAGGCAAGAGACCATGGCGTCCACACTCACCCACCTAGGACAACCCAATGAACCTGTCCTTGGGTATTATCCTATTCATGGCCTTTAGCGATGCCTGAAATCCTTTTCTCTGCCCACCACAAATCTGTGCCTTGGACATTATCATCCCCATTTAACAGGTGGATAAGTGGAGGCCTTAGCTATAAATAAAACAAGAATTTTATGGAAACCCAGGAATGGTTCCATACTGGGTCCCATCCTTGATTGGAAGGAGGTGGCAAGCAGAGACTGAGTTTGAGCCAGGGGATGGACAGTGAGGTTTTGCCGGGAGATTGGGTAGCTGATGCATTAGAGGAAGAAAGAACTTTGTAGCATTCTGCATCTGCTGTGACCGGGCCAAGATAGGAGAGGCAGATGGAGCAGAAAGTTAGGGACTGGTGGGGTGAGGGAAACAGGAAAAGCCACGCTCAGGGAATGAACTTCAGGAAGGACAGAACTCCAGGGCCACCTGTTGGGTATGCAGTGGGGTGTGGTAGAAGGTTCTAGATGAGCTTCTTAGGCATTTGACACCTATATCAGCTCACCTGTGGGTGTTCTACCCAGATGTTTTAGAGTCAGCTCTGACTCACTTGACTAGAGCCTGATTCTATTGCCTGCCTCTCAACCCCCACTGGATTCTCTGCCAATTCCTCAGGGACCCAGGCCAACACCTCTGTTATCTTAATCTTCATGGGTCCTCTCATGGACATTTCTAGTACCCCCGCACCTCATTCATTCCCTTATTGGTATTGTAAACCTCCCCACCCTTCCCTCTGCACCAGAACTGCAGCCTACCTGGCTTGCTTTCCATGAATGGCTTTCCACTTCCAGCCTGCATAATATTCCTCTGGAGATACCCTTAGCTCAGAGCCTATTGCCTCTCTGCTCAGTAACAGAAAGCCAAATCCTTAGCCAAGCAATCACAACCCTTCTATATCTATCTCTAACCTCATTTCAAGCTTCATTTTCTGTGTCTTCTCTTCACGTCCCACATTCCAGACAAATGAATCTCTTTTTGGCAGTTGTGGGGCTTGAACTCTGGGCCTGGGCATTGTCCCTGAGCTCTTCAGCTCAAGTCTACTGCTCTACCCCTTGAGCCATAGCACCACTTCTGGTTTTCTAGTGGTTAATTGGAGATAAGAGTCTCATGGACTTTTTAGTGCCCAAACTGGCTTTGAACTGAGATCCTCAGCTCTCAGTCTCCTTAGTAGATAGGATTACAGGCATGAGCTACTGTGCCTGGCTTCAAATGAATCTTCTTAACCTTTCATTCCTGACTCCAAATGTCCGTGTGTTCATCCTCCAAACAGGAATAATGGTGTCATCGAGAATTCAGCGGTATGACTTTATTTCCAAATCACAGTTTTCAGTACATGAGACATGGAAGTGGTCTGATGTTCTGTGCCTCTGTTTCTAAAAGACCCTGTTGATCGGGCAATCAGGTGGGGGCAGGAGGGTGTGGAGAGTAAGGGTAGATCCAAACTGGATGTTAGTTCATTTTCAGGTCTTGCTTTTTATAAATTTATTTCTTAAACATTGTTTTTAAGTAGTTGTACTGAGAGGTTTCAATTCAACATGTCAGTTTGTGGGTACGATGATGCGTCTTCGTCAATGTCACCCCTTTTGTCACTCTCCCCCATTTTTACCAACCCCACTCATTCTTCGTGTCAAGTGACATATGCATATGGAATTCTATGACTGTATCCCTCCCTTGACCGCCACACCCAGACAAAACTCGTTTCAGTTTCCTGGTGTACATTTTGCTAAACTATAAGTGAACTGCTTAATGGAGTAATGTAGCACTGACATTCTCACTGCGCATGTCATACTTTAGCCAGTTTGTGTGTATATGCATTGTTTACATGTATTTCTACTTTTGATCTAACTTCTACGTGAGAGAGAGCATGTGACCTTTGCCTGTCTGAGCCTTACTTCACTTAAAATAGGTTTTCCAGGTCTGTCTATTTCTCTGCAAATGATACAATACTCTTCCTGACAAATGAGTAAAATTCCATCAAATATGTACACATACATACACATATATGTGTATACATATACACATACATATATGTGTGTGTATATATTCTTATGTATCCACATGTCAGTCACATAATTTTTTTTAACCAGTCCTGGGGCTTGAACTCAGAACCTGAGCACCATGCTTGGGCTTTCTCAAGGCTAGTACTCTACCACTTGAGCCACATCAACACTTCTGGCTTTTTCTCTGTATGTGGTACCAAGGAATCAAACCCGGATCTTCATGCATGCTACGCAAGCACTCTACCACTAGGCCATGCTTGGGCCCTCAAGTCACATATTCTTGATCTAGTCATCGATTGTAGGCATCTGGATGTTTCTCTAAGGTAAACTGTGCATCAGTAAACATGGTATATAACTGTCTTGACTGTATCCTGACTTGTTATCTTTTGGATAAATACCCAGGAGTTCTTAATGAACATCTTTTATTTTTTAAGTTAGAAAGTACTTTTTCATGAGCAAATGTCTCGGTTACATGTGCATAGGCATCTAAATGTTTATGTACTATAACACATTCATATTGAGAAACACTGTCTTTTTAAAATTTACTTAATTAATTACTTAACTAATAGAAGGGTTACTTATTGTAATTAATAAAAGGGTTACATTATATTCTCTAGATGGAAGGTGCATTACTTCATAAACATTGATACCCCTTCTTATGTTTTTGTCCCCCCACCCGAAACGCTGGCTTAAACCAATCATTCCAGAAGTTTCCTAGGTTTGTCCTTGAGCATTTCCAGCTGAAGACTGCGAGCTCAGCCTGCTATAAAGTGATCCCGTCTCTGCATCGTCTCAGAGACCCTCAGATCCCCCTGGAAATCCCCCTCTCCCTCCATTTCCACATCCAATTTCCTTATTTGTCTCTAGGGCATCTCCTGCAGTGAGAAGTTTTAATTGTTGTTCTCCACCAGGGTTTGAAAGGGCACACAGGACATGTTTAATAATTTGTCTTTTCTGTTGGGGTGGGTGATGGATGAGCGCATTACTGGAGTATTTCCTCCCCAGATTGTATCGCCGGGGCAGCTCTGCTCTTCTTGAGGCAGAAGAGGGACCCTGAGAAATGTAGAGGTCACTCAAGTCCTTGGAGAAGGAGGACAGGTGCTGGACAAAGGCAGGTATCACTGGGAGGGACTACAAGGTGGGCTGGGTGCACGGCCTGAGTTCTCCCCCACCCCTCCACCCCATCCCCTGTCCTCCTGTGTTTGGTCCTGGTTCTACTCTGTCCTTTTTTTTCTTTTTTAATTACTTTAGGAAAATGCCTTGTTGCATCTCTCTTTAGCTTGGTCCTTAGAAACATGAATACATACACTTATTTCATGTTTGCCTGTGATGCCTGTGTCTGGAGACTAGCTAGGTCCTCCCAAGGGACGCCGGTATCCAATGACATCATCTCTGGGCATGCGCCATGAAGGCCTTTCCTGTGCAACATGGAAGTCTGGGCCTGTTCTCTGGAGGGTTCCCTGCAGTGGAGCTGGGGAAGGCTGAGGAGAAGATACTTGAAGTCCTCAGGCCCAGAAGGCACGTCTGAGGAGAGCAGGGTTCTGGAGAGTGCATCTGAAGCCCGGCACTGCTCCTGAACAGTGATCCCCTTCATTGAAGGTGAAGAAATGTATGCCAAGGAACATTCAAGCATCTCATTCAAAGGTACAGCTGCCTGCCGCCCTGCCCAAGGCCAGCTAGTCAGTGCCTGGCTTTGTTGGGCATCACAAGAATGTGGTGAAGTGGAGTAAACTGTAGGATGGAGGACAATTGGTTCAACTCTCAACTCTGCTACTTATTAGCCAGGACTTATCTGCCCAGGCTGGCTTCGAACCATGATCCTTAGTTCTCAGCCTCTGAGTAGCTGGGATTGACAGATTGAAGAAAGGAATGATTGCACATTTCCCATGATGCAATCGGCATATCCTGTCTAGCCCCATGTCCAGTAGTTTAGGAAAATTCCTCAAAGAGCAAGGGGGGTAAAATCCCCATTTACCTGATAGCAAAAATTATAACCTAAACTGATGAGGTGGCTGGGAATCCTGGGGGGACATGGAGCTGCTCACACTGCAAGAAGCTCCTCTCCGGGTGGCTTCCTGGCCGCCTCAGCTCACGGTTACATAACACGCTACACTTAGAAAGTGCTCGCACAACGCTTTTACACTTTAGAAAGTGCTCTCAAATCCATTAACTTATTTAATCTCTTCCTGCCTGCCTGAAGCTACGCAGGCCTGCAAATGATTTTACTCCAAGTTGGATCATAAAATCCTCGTGTGTGTGGCCTCTCCCTTGCCAAACTCGGGGCTCTCTCATAATGGCGAGGTGGATGGAGCCTCTGCTGCCATCAGGCTGGAAACTGCTCAGGAACTGTTTGTCATACTGTGGTTTCCTTCCCCACTAAAATCTGGGTGCCAGATGAGCTGGGAAGTCCGGTCCAACAGTTATTTAGAATTCTGGGGCTCTCTCTGGGACCTGGAGAATGTTTGAGGGAGTGATGCAGAAGAATCTAGAATGTGGCCCAAGGGGGGAAAAAGCTTTTGCTTTCTTTGTCTAATGCTTAATGATAGGGTCAGCTACTGGGGACTCATGCTTGTAATTCTACCTACCCAGGAGTCTGAGATCTGAGGACTATGGTTTAAAGCCAGTCCCAGCAAGAAAGTCCAAGAGACCAAAGGACTTCTGTCTGCAACGAACCACACAGGCTGAAGTGGAGCTGTGGCTCAAGGGGTAGAGAAGTAAAAAAAAAAACAATTGAGAGACAGTGCTCAGGCCCTGAGTTCAAGCCCCAGTTCTGGTGCGTGTACACAAACACACACACACACACACACACACACACACACACACACACACACACACACATACAAATAGTGGTTGATGGAAAAGCCTCTGGAGACTAACAGGTAGGAACTGGCCCTCTCAGTCCCTGTCTTCAGGAATAATGTCCCATAGGCCTAAGACATGTGTTGTCTACTGTGGGAAGGGTCAGGATGGAGGAACCATGCCAGCCCCCACAGCTACTCCTCTGTGAAGCAGGCTAGGGTGTTTATCAAGGGCACCGTGGGCAAGGACAGGGTGGGAGTACCTGGACCTTGTTGCCACTGTGGTGACATGTTGCTGTTTGCCTTTGACTAAGCATCTTGTCTTCTCTGGTCTTCAGTTCTATAATTTAGCTAAAAGGAGGTCAGTTAATTGACCATGACCTTCTAGGACTCCATGGAAGGGAAGAGGTGGGGGAGATATGGAAAAGGAGCCTCAGGTAGTGTGGGGTGGGGGTCGAAGGAGGCCTCTGTGGGTTCTTTAGTCATAAGAATCCCAGAAAGCCAGCCACCAGTAGCGCATGCCTGCAACCCTAGCTACTGAGAGACTGAGATCTGAGGATCACGGTTCAAGCCAGCCTGGGCAGGAAAGTCTGTGAGATTCTTCTCCCCACAAAACTACCAGCAAAGCTAGAAGTGAAGCTGTGGCTCAAGTGATAGAGGAATGGCCTTGAGAGGAAAAAAAAGAAGCCTCGGGACAGTTCTCAGGCCCTGAGTTCAAGTTATAAGACTGGCACGCACACACACACACACACACACACACACACAATCCCAGCAAGCCAGTATCCACCTCCTCGTACCTCTCTGTGACCCTGTGGTGGTGCAGGCACAGGCTGGCTCAACCTTTACTGCTTGAGAAAATGTCTTGCCTCTATTCTCTTCCTGCAAGGAGGTGTGACATGGAGTGAGAGACAGGGCCACACTCCTGACCCCTGCTTTCCAGCTGGGGGCGCAAAAGCCCAGAGCCAGGGCTCTTGTACTTCTTCTTTCACTCATTCACTCTCTGATGGGTATGTGCAGAATACACACTGTGTGCTGGGGCTCCCGCCACCCCTCAAGTTTCTAGAACAGGGACGTGGAACCTCAATGCTCCCTCCCTCACGCATGGAGAAAGGGTGTGGGGAAGGGCTTGGCGGGATTTTGGGAGCCCCTGAAGCAGCACTGGTGTTACTATTTATAAAGTCATTGCCACTGCGATGCCCACGCTGGGTAGATTAAACAGTAAATGAGGCGGGAAAGGCCAGAGAGACCACAGTGGGTGGCATGAGCCAAAGAATCCAGCTTGGAGGATCCAGTAGGACTAAGGCTGGGAGGAGTCAAGGGAGAGGACCAACTGAAGCTGGCCTGCATCCCAGCATCCCTGCACCCCAACATTCCTGCACCCTAGCACCATTTCAGCTGTGTGGATGCAGAGGGTACAGGGAGAAACGCTCAGTGCAGAGGACAGTGCAGCATTCGGTGCCTAGAGCCCGGTTCCTGAGGGCGTCTTGGCATTGGAAGAGGCTGAGTCCTGTATGTCAGGGTGCTGCAGCTGCCCTTTGCATTGTTTCTTTCTTAAACATTTACTTGTTGGCTTTTTTATTGGCATCAATTAGTTGAACAAGGGAGTTATTTATTTATGTATTTGTTGTGTGCCAATATTGGGGCTTAAACTTGGGGCCTGGGTATTGTCCCTTAGCTTTTATGTTCAAGGATGACACTCAGGTCTCTGAAGCATTTTGTGTATACTTGCCCTCCCTCCCCCTCCTCTACTTGCTTTCCCCTCCCTCTGGTACCAGTACCCCAGACAAGATACTGACTTCCTAATCATCTTACTTGTCCCATTGTGTGTCGATCCTTCTCAGGGTTTCATCACGGCATCTCACAATGCCTATGGCATACTTCAGTCAGATTGCTTATACCTGAGATTCTGTATGTGCTTTTGTATATATTTACATTTTATGTCTAACATATGAAGGAAACAAATATCCTTTGTATTTCCCATGTCCATTCTGTTTGTCCTTTATCCTGGCTTACGTGACATGATTTCAGACCCATCCATGTCCCTGAAAGTGATATAGTTGTATTCTTCTTTATGGCTGAATAATATTCCATTATTTATAACTACCACATGGTTTTGATCCTCTTGATGCACGGGCACGAGGGTTCTTGCTTGTTCTCTGGCAGTATAGAAATAAATCAGGAGTGATGGCCTCAGTTACAGTAAGGTAGTAAAGAGTTTATTTAATAAAGAGGAAGTCGAGGCCTCTCAGGAGAGGCCAGCAGGAAAACCCATTTGTCTGTCTCAGGATCTCTGGCCGATTGTTTTATGTTATCCCTGTCCCCCCCCACTTAATCTCCTCCCATTAGCAATTTGTCAGATTGTGATGGACTTGTCTAAAACAGGCAAGACCCTCCCCTGGGCAGTAGTCAAAGGACAGTGGGCTAGCCTGAGACATTGTGTCATTTCCCTTTTTTTCTTCCCTCACACGAGGACATTGGAGTCTGGTCTGGCTAGTTCTTGCTGAATGGGTTCAGAGGGGACCCACATATTGCAGTCAGGAAGTATCCAAGAGAAGGGTGGAAGTGGGCAACGTTTTTAAGAAGCTGTGCTGATGTCGTGACTGGCTTTTAGATCCATAATCACTTGTAGTTTGAGTTGATCTAGGTGAGAAAGCATGGACTTCACTGGTTTTTTGGTTTTCTTTTGTCAGTAGTGGGGCCTGGGAACTGTCCCTGAGCTCTTTTGCTTGAGGTGAGCCCTCCACCACTTTAAGCCACAGCTCTACTTGGGTTTTCTGGTAGTTAATTGGAGGTAAGAATCTCATGGACTTTCCTGCCTGTGCTGGCTTTGAACCATGACTCTCAGGTAAACCTCTTGAGTAGCTAGGATTATAGGTGTGAGCCACCAGTGCCTGGCTGAACTTTGTTAGTGATTTTAAACACACAGGACCCCAAGCCTGAGGAGAATGAGCAGGGCACCCAATAATGGTGAGTGCCATACCTCAGAGCTCGGGTGAGCCTATAAAGTCTGTTCCCTTAACTAGTTGGCCTCTGGTCACTTGTAGGACACCTGGGCCCCATTTCCATAACGTGGCGGTTATGAGTAGTGCTGCAGCGAGCCCAGCCATGAGCTATCTCCATTCATTAGCTGTCCTTTGACTACAACGGCTGGGCATGCAGCACATTGGTCAGAGCCACTGTTTGGCATGGTTGAAATGCATACTTGCAAATGTCAGTGTATATGCAATTGCCAGTGCATAGGCGAGAGACTGAGCCAGAACAAATCCAGTAAGTAGTCAATGTCAGGAATTTTGTCACAGAGGCGTCCTGTTGACAAATACTTGCTCACATGGCAGAAGGGATGAAACATGCTAAATGTCTTGGAACTAGGTCAGAGTCCCATTGGTGAGGCTGGCTTCTCAGACCCCAGTCATCCTCGGGAGATCCCAGCCCTTAATACTGCTACAGGTCAGGCTTGGGATGAACAGTCAAGTTCACACCAAGGCAGTTGGGTGCAGCATTGAAAGCTGAGCTTGGTTGTTAAACAGCCCTGAGTTCCAAGTTCATCTCCAAGATGTGTGGCTTTGGGCAGTGATACTACCAGCTTCAGGTTGATTTTCACCATCAACAAAATGGAAACTAAGTATTGATCTTTTATTTAATCCTTCCTGAGGATTAAATCAGATAAAGCTGCATCAAGAACCTTGCCAGCACTGCACAGCCCCTGGAGTCTCTGTTGAGCTTCACAAGGCAAGTCAACACCCCTTGAACATGACTGGAGTTGTCGGGGCTGTTGGAACCCTCCCATGCCTCCGGCCCCAGGGGATCTTGATGAATGCAGGCAGAGTCATTGCTGGACCCATTTCCAAGCTCAGGATGTGGGGATTGGGTGGGGGAGATGGCCCTCCCTCACTGAAACCATGTGGCATTCCTTGGCAAACAGACTTCCCGAATTTCTTTTCCTGTCTGTGAAACAAAACCAAAGAAAGAAATGAAAAAAATCGAAAGAAAAACGATTTCGTATGGACAGCCGTGGATTTCCTTCTTGGTCTGCATGCAAGGCCCAGGCCATGCAGGCGGGCTGTGCAGCTGTGCTCTAGCTCCAGCGGCCGCTGTCCAAACATCTGGCTCAGCCCTCCACTGTCTTTTCTTGAGAGCTTCCCCTCTCTCCTCCTCACCACTGCAGAATGTATGGAAGAGTCAGACTGAGGCTCTTAAAAAGGTTCAGGGAAGACAGGAAACAAGAAACTTGCTTTTAATATTTACAGATAAAACCGAACTGAACAAACCGCTTTATTGCCACCTGATCTCCTTTCCTCATGACTTGTTTGGACATGAAGGAAATAAATTGCCACCTACTCCTCGCTCTAACCCAGCTACTTCCAGTTGGAGAGAGTGGGTCATGATTTCATGGCGATAACCATTTGTTATAGGGTAAAAACCCTCATTCAGTGATACAGAGATCAGACAGCATCAGCCACTAAGTTGTTTCATAACTGCTCAAAAGAACATGCGGCAGAAGCCTTGTGGACAGCAGTGGGCCCAGTAAAGGCCCAGTGGAACATTCCTGGAAGATGATGGCCTTCAAGAGCCGTCTGGCAGAGTCTTCTCCAGGCCTGTTCTAAGCGGTTGAAGTCACACGTTTCAAGGGTTGGTGTCCTGGGTACTGAACTCCCTCCTCTGTCTCTGGAGCTCAGCTGGTTGGGCCTCTTGCCTGCGATGTGAAACCCTTGGTATAGGACGTGTACAGATAGCAGGATGGTCCCATGCAACTGCCCTCAAGTACAGGAATAGGGGCTGGCACCCCTTCATTGCATTTCAGCTAGTATTTCCTCCATTACAAAGCAGGAGGGACAGGACATCTTCCAGTATTGCCTCCCTACTGTTGCTAGTTGTGCCCTTTCCTTTCTTCTTGAGCTACAGAAAGCATGATGGTTTCCTTGGAAAAAAAAATCATTAAAGTCCCAAGATTCCTGATCTTGCTGTCTCAGCCCACTTCCCCACCCCAGCCCCCAGTGCTGGGACTATATTTTATATACTGTGGTGCCTGGCTCCAAATATTCCTATTTACCTTTGTCCCATCGGCCTCCGGGTATAGAACACACTACATTTTGTGCTTTCTCTCTGTCCATTGCTCTCTCTTTTTTTTTTTTTGCCAGTCCTGGGCTTGAGCTCAGGGCCTGAGCACTGTCCTTGGACTTTCTCAAGACTAGAGCTCTACCACTTGAGCCTCAGCACCACTTCCAGCTTTTTTGTATGTATGTGGTACCAAGGAATCGAACCCGGGTCTTCGTGCATGCTAGGCAAGCACTTTAACCACTAGGTCAAACTCCCGGCCCTGTCCATTGCTCTCTTTCAGGCTTAAAAATATTACTGCTGTACTTAACCATTCAAGATGTTCAATAAGTACTCATTGCTGTCTACAGGGTGGCATTGATTTGCTTGCATTTACCCACCTCTGAAATTCCCTCGGATGTGCTTTTGGTGTGCGCCGTGGCTCTGCACCTCTTCCAGACCCCATGACTATAGACAACAACAGGGCATGCTTGGAAGCCAGAGGAGGTGCTGGGGATATCTAGGATGTTGTGTGTCTAAGCTAGGCATGGAAACCTTATTCAATCCAGCACAAGCGGAGGGAGAAACAAGATGAGCAGTTAAGGCAGATCCAGACCCCAAGGCCCTATCTCCCCTGCTGCAATAGCATCTCTGCAGGGTGCTGTGGCTTGTTGAGATGGCTAGGTCTACCTCGCTTCTCCCAGACACATATGAGACTTAATTAGGGTGATTCCATGCATTTTTACCTTATTTGTTCAGAGGAGGACACTAAGGCTCAGGGAGATGTCAGTCATGTTGTCCACATACTTTTGCCTGGCTCATCTTGTACATAGAATTGGGTGGCTTTAAGGATCCCATGACCTTCCTGGCTCTCCATCTGGACTTCTAAATGGGCCAGGATCAGGGTCCCGCCCATGGTTGGCTTGTCAGAAATAATGATGGATCTGAGCCAATTCACAAAATGATCCCAACAACCATAGACATGTCTATGGAAATTTCCACTTAAGTCCCATTGGTTCTGTCATATTTGGACATGGAGGAAGCCAAAACCACTGGGCAAAAACCTGCAGGATTCTCATCTGTATGAACACAAGGAAAAAAGTCATGACTGAGTTTGAAATTTCTGTGTCCTCTATTAGTGATTAGTAATCTTACCTGCCAACTTGATTTGGCCATAGGGTGCCCAGATATTTGGTCCTCCATTATCATAAGTGTATGTGTGAAGGTTTTCCTGAATGATGTGAACTCTCGAATCAGTAGGCCAAGTGGAGCAGGCTGACCTGTAATGACAGTCAAGGTCATTCCTGGTGTACAGTTGAGTGCCACAATGAAAAGAAAGAGGATCAGAGAACATTTCTTCCTGAGTTCTTTCCTTAGTATTATGAGGGGAAGGACAGCTCTGCAAAGATCAGCTTAGAGACAACTAAGTCACTGCCTCCTGGGATCATCCGAGCCAGCTCTGGGGAAGTGTCTACTTCCAGATGCTGTTAGAGCAGAGCTGTCCCAGCACGATGCCTGTCAAGCTGCATGAGTGACACTTCCCCTTTGTGACCACCTCCAGCAGGTGCTTCTGTACTGCAGCTTGCAAGAGACACAGACATCAGCTTCTTGACACCATGTCAGATGCCCTGAAGAAGAGAGTGGCAGTCAGGCGGTTACATCCTGGTATTTTTAGACCCAAGCTTGCTGGGAACCTTTTAAACTACCTTTCTTCCTCCCCCGCTCCCCCACTAGTGTGTTTCTGATAACCTCTATTCACTGTGAAGGACTAAAGTCTATGTATAGAAAATAAGAATTTGTATCCAGAGACCTTAGAGGCCACACTCTTCCACTCTCAGTTGAGAGACTGGAACCTGGGCCTTTGTGTTGCCTTCTTCCCCAGCCTCACTGAGACTGGGTGGTTGACAGAGTGATATTTCTAAATACGAGTCTGACCCTATATATCCTATGGATCCTTCAGGAGCTCTGTCCTGCCTCCAAGATGAAGGGAGACCTTCTCTCTTGGTGTATCTTGGTGAGCTCTGACCCCAGATCTTGCAATGGAATAATTTTTTTTTCCTGCTTTGTACCATCCTACATATTATGCAGGATGGCATTTTAGTTGGAAATAATTGTTTTGTGTCTACCTTCTCTCTCTCTGCTCTGAAGTCCTCAGGGTTAGAACTTGGCTCTTCAGCTCTGATGTTCTTCATTCCTTTGGCATTGCTGATATGTTGAAAATGTTTGTTCAATAAATGTAGCGAATGAGTGAATGAATGAATGAAGAGGAGAGCCTCTTCTCCAGGGTTTTATCTGAGGAGTATTGAGCCAGTATTTCCATGCCAGTGTGAGCCCCAGCACCTTTAGTACCCAATTCAAGAATTTAATGACTCTGCTAATGAAGGTATGCCATCTAATGTCTTCAGTGGGATTGTACCTACATCTTGAAATGCAGAAATGGTTTTGTGGCCCAAATGGGGCTTTTTGATTGCCCCTTCCATGCCAGGAGCTCTGCTGGGGAGGGGAATACTTCATATCAGAGAGTTAAATAAAGCATTTCCTAAATCCATAGGGCACTCAGCTCCAAAGCTACAGAGAAGCCTCAGTGTCTTTATCAAAGCAGAGCACCCTCTGTTGGTCGTAGCTGAAATTGCACAGGGCCAAGGTTTGCCTCACATTTGGTCTGGGACAGAGAAGTTCTGTTGGGCTCAGTCATCTACTTCTTCACCCACTGCTTTCTCATTCATCCATCGATCTTGTAGACATCCATAAATGAGTTTCTTATTCTACCAAGGCCACTCTACCCCAGTCAGGGTAAATGATAAATAAGAAAACTATAACTAGTTCTCCCTTAAGATGGTGACAGGCAGGAAAGCAACAACTCGGTACAGGACAGAGGAGTGAGTGCTCTTCTAGGGGGAGTTCACGGTGCTCAGCCAGTGTTTGCAGAGCTCACCGGAGTGGACAGGTGAAATACAATAGTCTTCAAGCGGCTGTTCCAGCTAGACTTTGCGGTGGTTCTGTGGAGCTCAAGGAAACAGGTGGGGGTCTGGTGGGATAAGGGGCAGGGATCTCAAAGTGGTCCTGGAAGCAACAGCAATGAAAGGACGGCAAAGAGGGAATCTTGCACTTAACTCATAATAATCCTGTGCTCAGATGTAAAGTGACACAATGAAAACTTTATTATTTGGGGTGTGTGTGTGTGTGTGTGTGTGTGTGTGCGCGCGCTCGTGTGTGCGCGTGTGCGCGCATGCATGCACCCCTCATAGCTTGAATTCAAGGCCTGAGCACTGTCTCTTAGGTTTTTTGCTTCTAGCTCTCTGCAACTTGTGCCAGAGCTCCACTTCCAGTGGTTACTTGGGGATAAAAGTATCATGGACTCTCTTGCCCGGGCTGGCTTTGAACTGTGACCCTCAGCCTCCTGAGTAGCATGGGTCAGTGGTGACCAGCTACATGTGAGGTCTTTGTTATTGAAAAAAAATGTTATTATACAATTGATACATACAACCAGGAGTTTGGCCCAGTAGCTTGCCTAGCATACATGAAGACCCAGGTTTGATTCCTTGGTACCACATACATAGAAAAAAGCCAGAAGTGGTGCTGTGGCTCAAGTGGCAGAACTCTTGCTTTGAGAAATTCCAAGGACAGTGCTCAGGCCCTGAGTTTGAGCCCTAGGACTGGAAAAAAATTGATATACAGAGAAGTTAAAGTCATGTAAGGCAGGTAAAGAGTATAATACTTTTGGGACGATATCACTCCTTTCCTTGCTCTCAGTACTCCTGAGGTTTTGATTCCCTTACTTGACTTCTGCATCTTTCCTGCGATCTGTTTTGAAATCCAGCCTCTTTCCACAACTTCTTACTCTGAGTCGGCTGCTCCTGAAGGCTTTATGTCTTCAAGGTAGCAAAGAAGGAAACCCCTTTTCTCCCTGAGGATCTGTAGAAGTCTAGACTTTGTTGTAGCCTAGAACTTGGGAGCTGCAACAGATTGAGGAGCTAACAGCCAAGGCCATTGTTCCTTGGATGATGGAAACTGGGAAAAGCAGCAGGACTCAGACTCAGATCCTGCCTTGGTGTGTGTGGGGTCCTTTACCCACTGGCACCCATTTATCCCCTGCCACATAGGTGGCAGACTCTTATAGTTCAACTTGGAGATGAGATATTCAACCAAAACAATTAAGTCCTTAACAGTGATTAAAGTGCTGGCTGGGAGGCTGGGAGGTGGGAGAAGGCCGGTGTGTGAGGCCTCAGGATGAGCTCCTCTAGCCCAGCCCTGCTGTGTTGGCCGGCCTGTCTGCAGGCTTCAGTGCTACGCTAGCCATGGTCGTCTCCATCACTTACAGTGACATCCCTTTATAGAAGTGAAATGGATCTCTAGTGGACCCAAGACAGCTAGCCCAAGTCTGCTAGTACCTGAAACCAGTCCTGGAAACCTGACCACAGAACCTCCGGAGACTCACCCACCTACCTCCTCATTGCAGCCTGAGCCCTGGGCTTCCTGCTTACCTCAGGGCAGCCAGGCATGGGCCACAGGCACCCTCAGGTCTCTGAACCTTCCATTAGTGCTATCCTTCTCCATGGCCTGAGGTTTTTTCACAAGCGCTTAGTTCATGTCTTATTGTGTCCAGGAAAGCACTGATAGCCTTCCTTTCTTTGGGTTCAGTAGCATTCTTCCGGGAATGGCAGTTTTTGTTCCTTGACAACTGCTTCTTGGCTGTCTGTGTACAGATGTGTTTTGTTCAGCTAGTCTTTTGCTTTTGGAAGACTTGAGTCTGAAGGAAGGACCTGCACATTCTTACACGGCCCTAATGAAGTCCTTCCTGCCCCATCCAGATGTTACGTTTCTTCCCCTGATGACCAAGCCATCTGAAACTGTGACCCTATTGGAACATCTAGCTCCAGCAGACAGTGAATTCCTATGTATATTAGAGCTCTCTAGAGAAACAATAAGAATGCATACAAAATCGTGGGAGCGTCCAAAGGCCCAGGAAATTAAAACAGAGACTCAGGAAAGGCAATGATGTAGTCTGGTCTAAGTCTGAAAGCTTGAGAACCAGAGGAACTGATGAGTCCAAAGACCAGTGGGTTTAACAGTTCCTAACAGAGTGTGTAGAAAGCCTGATGTCCCAGATTGAAGACAGGTAAGATGAGGCATTCCCAAACAGTCACAGGAAAAGCATATTTCCGTTCTAGATCTGCCTCCATCTGACTGAAGAACCCCCCTTTCCAACTCAAAAGGATAATCTACTTTTCTCAGTCTATTAATTTAAATGCTAATCTCATCCAGAGTCATCATCACATACACACCCAGTGTTTAGCCAAATGTCTAGACACTTAGTGACTCAGTCACATTCACGTGTGACATTAACTAGCATTGAGGCACTGGTGACTCATAACTGTAATCCTAGCTACTCAGGAGGCTGAGATCTGAGATTCTCCATTTGAAGCAAGCCTGGGCAAAGCAGTCCCTGTGAGATTCTTATTGCCAATTACCAGTCAAAAACCAGAAGTGGATCTGTGGCTCAAAGTGGTAGAGTGTTAGCCTTGG
Organism: Megascapheus bottae; assembly: GCF_031878675.1. Lineage (NCBI taxonomy): Eukaryota > Metazoa > Chordata > Mammalia > Rodentia > Geomyidae > Megascapheus > Megascapheus bottae. The sequence continues at coordinate 26,452,487 of NC_143522.1, forward strand.
GCAAAAGAGTTCAGGGACAGTGCCTAGACCCTGTGTTCAAGACCCGTGACTGACAAAACAAAAACAACAACAAATCCATTACATCCCTCAAGATTCTAACTCCTGTTTGTTAACCACACCTGCATTGTATCATTGCAAAGAGATTTCTCAGATAATTGAGATGAGGGAGTTTGGGGTGGAGATCTTATCCTGGAATATCTTTATGTGTCCATGCTAATGCCATGTGACCTTAAAATCAGAGAGACTTCTCTGGCTGGAGCCAGACAGGCGTGTGGGAAGGGAATCACAATGACCCCAAGTATGAGAAGGATTTGACTGGTTTTGGTGGCTTGTGAGGCACAGAAGCCAAGATCAAGTTCCAGACAAATGTCCTCTGAGAAGCAAGAGGAAACCCCCCATTGATGGTGAGTAAGTAAACAACTTACAACTACAAAATTACCTCATAAGGCCAACAATGTGAGCAAGCCAATTCCTCTGCCAGCTCCAGGAAGGAATGCAGCCCTGGTGTCCCTTGACTTTAGCCCAGTGTTAGACCTCTGACCAACAGAAACTGTGAGATAATGAATTCATGTCATTTAATGTCACCAAATACGTGTCATTTCCACGATGGCAGATGCGTGCAGGGAGGGTCTAGCTCTTTTGTTTTATCCTCCCCTCATAAAGTTGGGTGGCACACACCAGCTGCTTGTTGTGTATTTGTGGATCCATCAAAGCCAAGCAACCAAATCCCAGCCCAGCTTCCCTGGGTGAGGAGATGCTTTGGTTCTATTTCTGACTCTGTGTGTTGGGCTCAGAATAGGCAAAGCTGATGGCACCTAGTGGATGGACAGCCCAATTTAAATCAGTCGTCAGGAAAACTTGGTGAATCATTGTTTCCTCCAGGAGCTGGCACCTCAGGATGTGTGCTCTGTAATTTGTGGTGATTGTCTCCAGTTTAGCAAGAGAAGGAAACAGATTTAACTTTCTCGGGCCTCCTTTTCTTTTCCTGATCATGACAAACATCAACAGTGACATTAGAAGATGGTGGATGGGACATGCAATGGATTGTTGAGGCTGATAGCGCTGAAACCACCCAGCCTACAGTTCAGGGGGATTGTGGGATTGTTGTGGAGAGAAGAGAGGCCCTAGAATGGAGGAAGTGGGTGAGGAGGCTGGGCCTCCTGGGATAGGGAACAGAAAACTTGATATCCATCCCTCTGCCTTTTATGAAAGGGCTCCTGAGCCTGTTTCCTCTCATATGAATTCCCCCTCATTTCTTCCAGCTCTAATATCGAACTATAGCTACTTCTGCACTGCAGGTATTTGCATTCCAGATGCCTGAGAGAGGATCTGTCTGACAGTATGATTGGTACCCATTCATGCATAATTTGGCCAGTAAGTATAAATGTCACAGTTTAAAAAACTTGAGCAATACTTTGGTTTTTTTTTTTTCAAAATACTCCTTAGAAGATAACAAAAAATTAAATCAATGGAACTCAAATCAATAGATATTTTTCTACCACATCCAAATTCTCAGTAACTGGAAAAGAGATCAACCAGCTCAGTGATTTCTAAGCAAACACCTTTTCTTTCTTCTTCTCTCTCTCTCTATCTCTGTCTTTGTCTCTCTCTGTCTCTCTGTCTCTCTCTGTGTCTCTCTCTCTGTGTCTCTCTATGTCTCTCTCTCTGTCTCTCTCTCTGTGTCTCTCTGTGTGTGTCTCTCTGTCTCTGTCTGTCTGTCTGTCTGTCTGTCTGTCTGTCTGTCTGTCTGTCTCTCTCTCTCTCTCTCTCTCTCTCTCTCTCTCTTTCTCTCTCTCTTCTCTCTCTCTCTCTCTCCCTCTCCCTCTTGGATCTGAGATGGACTCAAACTTAGTACCTGACACTTTTACCCCATTGGTTGGTGCTCTACCAACTGAGCCATGCCTCCACTCTAACAAAAAAATTAAATGCTTAGAAACTTTTTCATCATCCTAGCACCCAGTGGCATCACTGTGTGTGTGAGTGTGTGTGTGTGTGTGTGTGTGTGTGTGTGTGTGTGAATGTATGTATGTGAACTTGGGGCCTGGGTACTGTCCCTGATCGTTTTTGGCTAGCATTCTACCACTTGAGCCCTCAGCTCCAGATTTTTTGTGGTGGTTAATCAGAGATAAAGAATCTTATAGACTTTCCTGTCCGGGTTGGCTTCAAACCATGGTCCTCAGATCTCAGCCTCCCAAGAAGCTAGAATGACAAGTGTGAACCACCAACATCCGGCAATTCCCTGGCTTCTTTGCAAAGAAGCTGAGACCCATTGACGGCCACGTGATTTGTGCAAGACATGTGACACAGCAGGTGTTGTGGGACTCCAGGGCTGGTGCAGTGTGGCACAGCTTTCTGGCAACAAACAGAATGCTGAGGCAGGAAGCTCCTCCAGCCTCACGCACCTCTGCTCTTCAGTCAGAGGCAGAAAGACAGATATCTATGTGGATCTGGCCCACTCTCATTAGCACATGTTGATGTTTATAAGTGTGCTCTTTGTAGATTCATTAATACACTGGTAGGAGCCAAAAAATAATTGTTTAGGAAGCCTAATGTGATATCTCAGACATTCTGCAAACCAAGTCCCTCCAGAGAGAGAATTCTTTAATCTTTCTAAAGGTCCCATAATGGATGTTCTGGGCTTATAATAAGCAACTCAGTCTGTTACGATGTATGGGCAAGATTTTCTGAACAAGAGGTCATTAAAAAAGTATCCCAAATGACATAACCAACACTTCTCTTCATTCCATGATGAGGTTTGGAAATGTAACTTTAAATAGTTGCCCTTGGAAAATATTTTTTTAAAGCAAGAGGGACTTTGACAAAGTAATAAAGATTTTCCTGTATATGCTAGCCATTCAATTTAAATGACCTATGATAGTTTATAATTAAATCCTGTATAGTTAGGAGCAGGCAGAACCTCAGTGCTCACCTATTGTTCATCACTTTTCAGAAGAGAAAATTGAGACCTCAGGCAAGCAAGTGACCTTACCAAGGTTATACTGCAAATCTGGAAAATAAATGAGATGAACACCCAGCCCTCTGTAATACAGTTAGTAAAGTGCTATTTGCAAAGCTTTGCAGAATGACAAAATGCGAGTCTCAATTTGCCATCATAAACGGAAGGCTACGTAGCGATGGAGAAACCCGTGTTGTTTTTCTCTATGTGTTAGAATGAGGGCTTGAACGCAGGCCCCTGCTCCTTTGCTTAGCTTCTTCCCTCAGTGCTGTCCTGTCTACCACTTGGACTGCACTTCTACTTCTGGCTTTTTCTGAGTTAGTTGGACATAAGAATTGCACAGATTGGTCTGTCCGAGCTGCCTTTGAGTTGTGATCGTCAGATCTCAGCCTCCTGAATAGCTAGGATTGTAGGCACGGGCCACTGATGTCCAGCCAAGAAAATTCTTTAAGGGAAACCAGAAGGATAGGGTGAGATGGATAGATGCCCTGCCTCTAAAATCAGACTTGCCAGCTTGAGAAGATGACCTCTCTGTCTGAATCTGACCCTTCTCGTGTGGGGCAATAAGAAAAATAAATTGGCCAACAGGGACCAACTGAGATAAGGCTTCAGTGGTATGAAGTAGCACGATGTCAGCTTCTCAGCTGGTAAATACTCTTTATTGTTATAATTATCTATGTGTGGCTTCTTGCATGCTGTCTGTGTGAGTGTCTTTGGGGAAATTTGGTTTCCTCTGTTCCGGTTTATGGAAAATTCCACTTATGACTTTGTCAGACGCTGAATTTGGTAAAATCTGAGAGAAGCATATATTCCCTTATCTCTCAGTATCAGCATCCTCTTCCGCGAGGGCTTTTCTGTGCTTGAGATGGACGGCTAAGAGCTGGCACCAAAGTGGCAGAAGGAATTGGCCAGCTCACGTCAGGAAACCTTTCCTGAGCATTTCCTTTGTTCCATTAGGGTATGTGAAATTTAGAGACAGGAACAGATGGGGTTCCTGCCTTCTGGGGGCCCCCACATGGGGCATGAGTCTCTAACATAGGCATTATGACAGATTCTTCTCTAGAAGGACAGACTGGGCAGTTTCAGGTGGTGGTGGGATATCGGTGGGGGAGAAAGAGAGAGGGGGGAGAGGGAGGGAGGGAGAGAGGGGAGAAGGAATAGAGAGAAAAAGAGAGAGAGAAAGAGAGGGAGGGAGGGAGGGAGAGAGGGAGAGAGGGGAGAAAGAGAGAAGGAAGGAGGGAGAGAGAGAGGGAGGAAGGGAGAGAGAGAGGGGAGAGAGAGAGGGGAGAGGGAAGAGAGAGAGAGAGAGAGAGAGAGAGAGAGAGAGAGAGAGGGAGGGAGGGAGAGAGGGAGAGAGGGGAGAAAGAGAGAAGGAAGGAGGGAGAGAGAGAGGGAGGAAGGGAGAGAGAGAGGGGAGAGAGAGAGGGGAGAGGGAAGAGAGAGAGAGAGAGAGAGAGAGAGAGAGAGGGAGGGAGGGAGGGAGGGAGAGAGAGAGAGGGAGGGAGGGAGAGGGAGGGAGGGAGGGAGGGAGGGAGAGAGAGAGAGAGAGAGAGAGAGAGAGAGAGAGAGAGAGAGAGAGAGAGAGAGAGAGAGAGAGATATTGAGAGATTCTGACTGGGCATAGGAAGAGACCTCTGAGAAGCAGGATTCACTGGAACTCCTACAGTGCTGGTGAGACCTCAACAATCACTGCCACAGGCCATGTTTATGATGGTCTCCCCTACTATTTCTCTCAGGTGTACCCCTTCTTTTGAATGACATCCTTATAATAAACAGGATAGTTCAGCACTGATAGTTCAGGATAGTTCAGTTCCTTGGAAGTGGACCCCCCTTCCCTCCCTGGGGATTTTTTTTTTTTTGCCAGTCCTGGGCTTGAGCTCAGGGCCTGAGCACTGTCCTTGGACTTTCTCAAGGCTAGAGCTCTACCACATGAGCCACAGCACCACTTCCAGCTTTTTTCTTTGTATGTATGTGGTACCAAGGAATGGAACCCAGGTTTTTGTGCATGCTAGGCAAGCACTCTACCACTAGGCCAAACTCCAGACCCTCCCTTTGGATTTTGATGGAGCATCTTGCCATATTGTGGGGGGGAGGGGACTCAGGTGTCAAGAAACAACAGTGGATCTGCAGAATATCATCCAGACTCACATGGCTGGACTATGGCATTTGTGAGGAGCTGAGACATGGAGCAAGGTTAGAATAACAGACTGTGGCTAACTTGCCTGCCTGAGGACTGTAAGCTACAGAGGGAGGAGACTGGGAGATAGTGTGAGTCTTAAAGTAAGGGAGGAACTTCATTGGAATTTATGCAGAATGCATGCTAAGGGGAGACATTGGAGAGAGCTCTAGAATACTGGAGGAGGGGGTAAGAACTTGAACTCTGGCCCCAGCAACACCCAGACTCCTGGAGGTACTGTAATTCTCATTTGAGCTGAGGTTCTAGAACACTCCCCAAGTCTGTGAAGCAGAAGCAGAAATACTCTCTGGAATTTACTTCGTATTCGTCCTTTTCAGCCTGCCTCTCCCTCTCCCTCTCCCTCTCTCTCTCTCTCTCTCTCTCTCTCTCTCTCTCTCTCTGTTTTTTTGTCTGTGTCTGTCTGTCTGTCTGTCTGTCTCTGTGTCTCTGTGTCTCTGTGTCTCTGTCTCTGTGTCTCTCTGTCTCTGTCTCTGTCTCTGTCTCTCTCTCCCTCCCCCTCCCTCTCCCTCTCACCACGGGGAAAATCTTTGCAGGCTTGTTGTTGTATAAATGAAAGGAAATTTGCTCAAGAGGGGAAGGAAGGGCTGGGCTGGGACACTGAGAGTTTGCTCAGCTTCCTGGAGAAAAGCAATTGTTGAAGAGCTCCAGAATTCCCATGGTATGCCCTCTCCAGCTTGCAATGTCTCTCAAGTTTAAAGCCATACCAGGGAGGAAGGTCTATGACACTCTATCTCCAATTTAATCAGTAAAAAGCTATGGCTTAAACATAGAGGAGGCTAGCCTTGAGCAAAAGAGCAAAGGGACGACATTTAGGTCTTGAGTTCAAGCCCCAGTACTGCCTCCCTCAAATGAGGCACAGTGTATGTAAGATTCCTGGCACTCAATAAATTGTAGCTATTATTAAAAAAATAAACACAGTTGCATAGAATTCTTAAAATGTGGTAGACTAGTCTGAGTGATGTGGGAGCTGTCCTTGGTCCTGAAAGGTTGACCGCTATGATTTTTTTTTTCCTCGTTGGTTTCTTAGCCAGAGTTTTGTTTTCTTTTCTTTCTTTTATTTTTTGCTAATCTGTATGTAACTGGTCCCTATTCTTTTGCCAGTCATCTTTTCTAATAATTATGTTTATTAACTTTAAGGAATTATACAAAGGAGTTGTCATTAAACAAAGCAGTTTATGAATACCATTTATCTTCCCCAGTGTCACTTTTTTAAAGGCCTGGGTCTAGTAAGTACACCATTATAGGGTCAGACCCCTGCCATGACTCAAGAGACTCTTCATAATGGAGAACCAATTTTCCTATACTCATTCTCCACGCAGCCATCACCACCTCGGGCTCTGTGCTCTCACCTCTTAGAAAAATTATTGATTTATTTGACTAACTCCAATCATTTCTTGTGCCATGCTCTTTCTTCTACTCAGAATAGTCTCCCCCCTTCTTTAGGTGACAGGTCCTAACTCATCCTCAAATGCAGTGCAAATTCAGCCTTTTCGGGCCCATGTTCTCTTTATCCTCTTTCCCCACCTTTGTCCTCTCTCCCACAGGGTCACATTTCTGTCATGATGTTGGTGTTTTCATACATATGCCTCCTGGAAGGGCCTGGGAGCCCCTCAGAGGTCATAGGTGGCCTCTGAGCTCTGTGCAGGAAGGGCTCTGGGCATAGTGAGTAAGTGAATGAGTGAATGGATGAAGTTACCTCTCCCCACATCCTAGACAACTTCTGCCTACTGGATCCAGTGCACTTTTCCTTCTCCAGCACTGCATAATGAGAAGGCCTTGCCTAAGCACCTACTGTTACATCGTAGCTCACCTCCTGGTCATTATTTATTGTAAGTTGTTCTTTATACTATGTTATTTATAGATGTATGCTGACAAAAGAAGAAAACCATTTGTGATCAATGTCTCATAGAAACCTAGTGATTTAGAACTGAGATAGTCCCACTTCACAAGACAGGAGACAGAAAGCCAGGGAGGAGCAGAGGCTCTCCTAGGACACACAGCAGTGGAAGGGAGAGGCAGCGTAAGGACACAGGAGTCCTGTCCCCAGGGGCCCACTGCCAACCTCTTCCAGGATGTCAGAGCACAGAATTGATGCCTCTTTTTTTGTTATTTCAATATCTATGTTTGAACTCAGGGCCTTAGACTCTTGGTTTATACCCTGCCACTTCTGGAGAGAAGAGTCTCACAGAATTTTCATATTAGGCTGGCTTCAAACTAAGTAGCTAAATTGCAAGCGTGAGCCACCAGTGCCTGGTTCAGTATAATTTATTATTATTATTCACATCCTTTAACAAATTCCTGATCTTTTACTCAGGAGGCTGAGATCCAAGGATCAAGGTTTAAAGCCAGCCCGGGCATAAAAGGACCTGAGACTCTTATCTCCAATTAATCTCTAGAAAATGGAAAATGGAGCTTGGCTCAAGGGTATGGCAGTAGCCTTGAACTGAAGAGCACAGGGACAGTGTCCAGGCTGAGTTCAAGCCCCATGACCCACCCCCCACACATAAAAATTCCTGATCTTCTCATGACTAATGATTACTGGATAGGAATGCTTTGCTACTAGATAGCAAAGTTTCTTCTTTCAATGTTTCATGAATCAACATTTGCTATTGTGATGGTTACAATAAGAAATATACTTTGGCCTCCATCCCTGGTTCCTCACATGGATTTCCTAAAACAACTTCCTTGTTGTCTCCTGAGTAATAGACATAGTAGAAAAAGCTTTTGTCCTGGACAAGGGCTGCAGATTGAGTTACCATTTGATCCAGGCTTTGTGATATAGCTTCTATAGATGCTGCTGAACTCTTGGCCATGCTAAGACATAGTGGACCTCCAAAGGGCATGTGTGCTCTGTGTTTCCACCCTTATATTTTGTACCCCTTCCATTAGACAATTTCCTTTTGTTAAAATAGATTTTTGATTATCTTTATGTAGTTGTACAGAGGACTCACCATTCACCCAAGCAGTTTATGAATATGCGAGACTATTTCTGAGTTCATCCTTTTACAATAAATGGGAGAACACAGGAGAAATATGTTACCTGAGATCTATGGAGCAATTATAATATACAGTCAGACCTGGGGAAGGGAATATGTCGATCCCTGATCGAGGACAGCCCTGTGTGGTGACCCTTCCATCTGTGGGGTCTGACGATCTCAGTGTAGAGCGCATCGTGGTTGAATTGAATTATAGGATCTGGGCTGGGGCAGAGAACTGTCCACCGGGGAAAGGACCCATCCATTTGGTGGCCAGACTCTGTTGTGTTGGGTGTGTGCCTCCTGCAGGAATGCCCTTGGAAAGGAGCAGCACTTAATAAGAAAGACTTTATCAGAGATGTTGACTCAGTTAGACACTCAATCACAGTAAACATCCCCGAGACACAGCAGCCACAAAGCCAAGAAATGGCACACAGGCTTAAGAAAGAGTCCAGGGTTTGAAGTCAGATTTGTGTTAGCCTTCCTTCTCTACTTCTTAAGAAGTGTAGTTGGGAGCAAGCCCTTAACTCTCTCGAGCCTGCTTCCAAATGTGAAAACTGGGATTCAAATAATTCCCTTTAGCTGGACACCGGTGACTCATGCCTATAATCTTAGCTGTTTCAGGAGACAGATCTGAGGATTTTTGAAGCCAGACTGGTGAGGAGAATTCATGAGACTCTTACCTTCAATTAATCACCAAAAATCCAGAAGTGGAGCTAGGGCTCAAGTGATAGGGTGCTAGCCTTGAGCAAAAAAAGCTCAGGGGTAGTACCCAGGTCTTCAGTTCAAGCCCCATTATTAGGATCAGACACTCGCACACACACACACATTTTTAATTCCATCAGACTGAGGATGTTTACGAAGCAAGCAATGAACAAAAGTAACAAAAATAAATACCAGGGTTGAACAAAAGATTCTAACTCCAAAGCTTTTCCCTCAGAGCTGCAGCCAGAGCCTGAATAAGCACCACGTTCTTTCTCTCAAGTTCTGACCCTCACCTCCACACCAAGCCCCTTGTTCTACCATCCCCTTGCTGCTTCCTATACAAAGTCACTGCTGTCCTGCTCCGGGAAGGTTGTTTCCATTTTGGCAAGGAGTCTGGTCAAGTCTGCTCTTCTAATCCTGTCTCCCCACCCCCACCCCAGGCTCTGGGCATGGCTGCAGCACGTGGTGTTCTCTTGAACTCCACACTGTCCTGGGATGCTGTCCCCATGCTACTCCACAGAGCGTGTTTACCAAGGAAAGGCCCCAACCAGTGGCTATTAATCCAGTCTCCATCCTTCCCCACAACCCACCCATTCTCCACATGGTTCCCAGTGTGCTCCTCCTATGATGTAAATATGACCCCAAATCCCCCGGTGCTCAAAGCCTTCAGTAAGCAAGCAGACTCAACATCAGGGTTCTTAGCCAAAACTGCAGGTCAACTAAAGAAAATAGTGCAGAGGTGAGGCTTGATGAAAAGAGTTTCTATCATACAGCCAGGGTTAAAGCCCCTGGTATAAGGGTTCTGTCATGCAGAATTTAAAACTCCCATATAGAACTATATATATTGAAGGAGAGGGAAAATTGGGGCGAATGAAAGAAGGGGCAACATTTGACCAAGAAGCATTGTACTTATAATCTGACTCGTGGAATTATGACTCCTTTGTACAGCTATTTAAAAATAATGAAAATCAATTTCAAAACCTCCCCACATAGCCCTTGCATGAAGCCTATGTGCCTACTGCATCAAGAAACCATAGACCCCATGTCTTGAGTGGTGCATGCCCAGCCATGCAGTCTGCACAGGCCACTTGGTCCCTGCCTAAGGCTGGGGGTCCGCCACATTCTAGCACAAGATGGAGAGGAAAGATGATGAGCTGTACTGTTTCAGGGACATATTTATCTCTGTTTCCAGCACCTCTTCTGTTTACTCCCAGAGCCCCTGTGGCCTTTGATAGATTCTAGAGGAGGAATCTATTTGGCATTTTCAACCAAGTGTGCCGATCCTTCAGCATGGATGGGGGAAGGGGCAGCTGACAGCTCCTATCTGTCACCACATGGTGGATGGGATGTGGCCATGCCTCCCTCTTCTCTGCCAGCATCGAGAGCTGAGCTCCCGGCTCCTCAACCCATGTAGCAGCCGGCCAACAGTTCCACAAGGAGATTCAATGCCTTGAAATGTCAGCTGCACCAGTTGTTGCTGTCAGCTTTTATGGCCTGTAATATTTATCAGAAGGGAATAATTAAGTTCCCCAGAACCTGGAATCTTCCTTGAGCATGACAAAAATGCATGTGAGTGAGGTGACTGACAGTGCACAATGGCCTGGCAACTGGACCTCCATCTCCTCTTTGGCACTCTCCACGTGCAGCCTGGTTTTCATTGGAATGTGAAGCCAGGAGCTCTGCACTGGTCCTCACTTCACAAATGACAAGCCGAGGCCCAGGGAGGACGTGACTTGCCTAAGGCCACACAGATGGGAAAGGCAGACCCAGCATTAGCCTGCTGTTGGATGCCAAACCTGTGGCCTTTCCACGTGAGACAGCTCCAGCCACCCACAAGGATGCCCAGAACAGAAAGACACTGAGCAAACACTTGTTGAATGGAAGTATGAAGACACGGGATTGACTGGATGTCCTATAACTCATCATTGAAGGACAATCTCTATATCAGCACTTAGCACCCAGACAGGTAACGTCACCTGCCTTATTACAATGGTAAAAAAAAATACATAGAGCTTTTCATCCTTGTTGATTGTCATTCTTTTACCTCACTGACTCTAATTTCCAGTCTCTCGGGGCAGGTGATCCAAGAAGTCTCATGTTCAGAAACATCTGTCCGTTCCATGCTCTGGGTCTTTGGCTCCCTAACTGTGGATTGGAAGACTCGGGTGAGATGCCAAGTGAACTGCCCTGTGGATGGTATCCCCAAGGCAATAATGCTGCTGAGGTGTAGGTAGGCTTAGAGATTTCTCCTCCAACCCTGCTGAACCATCCTTTATATCTTCACCCCTTATACTGTTTGTGGCAGAGCCTGATGGAGCCAGCTGACCTCATGTCTGCCCTACACCTTCCCTGCTTTCTGCCTCTGCTCAGGCCACGCCCTCTACCCAGATTACCAGCTCTGCCTGGTAAGACCTAGTTCAGTACCTCCCTCTGAAGCTTCTGGCAACCTCTTGTTCCCATAGTACTGTAGTCTACCATGTCCTTCATCCACATGTCCACTCACTCATTCACCAGTCACCAGTGGGGCCCACTCGAGAACTATTCCCAGCACCTTCTGTGGATAGGATGTCGTACACTTTATGAATCATCTTATTTAACCCTCTGAGGGTTAACCCAATGAGGGCCATATTGGTACCCAGATCTCACAAATAAGTAGACTGAGGTACAGAGAGAAACATCAGCTGTCTCCCAGGAAGTAGAATTTGAATTTGAGTAACCAAGTCTGGTTCCAGCTCTGGCTAAGCCAGCCCCCCCGCCTAAAGTCTTCTGTGCTGGGTTCAAGGCTGTCCCGGGTCAGTGGCTATCTTGTTCCTGTACTCAACAGTCATCCAGCAGGTATCCATTGAAGCACAGCCACATGTTGAACTCTACAGTGGGTGGGTGTGGTGTGCTCCCCCCCCCATTAATGCAGGGTGCTGGGTTCGAGGCTTCAGAGAGAATGCTTTGAGAGCCTTTGCTGGGTGGCAAGGTAGATAGCAGTAGATAAGGGCTGAGGTCCCAGGCAAGAAGCTGAGGACAGATAGACCCTGCAATGGCTGCTCAGGGAACAGATGGCCGATGGTTGACAGCTGCTGTTCAGCAGCGGCGGCGGGGTGAGGTGGGTGAGTGGGGGACTCTTACTGCAGGGAGAGGGGAGCTGGACTGAGAGTGTGCCCAGACGAGCCTCACTGCTCCAGATTGGCCCAGGGCTGCTCCCATGCCTGGATTCAGATGGCAAATTCAGCCTGCCACAGAAATAGGACCTCGTCTGTGTACATGGGTGGCCCGAGCCGGCTCCCTGTCACCTCCAGTTAGGGGCCAGCCTGCTTCACAGTGCCAAGCCCTTGCAGGCAGAAGGTTCAGACAGGTGGACATGGTGCCAGGCTCCTTCCTCCAGTCATGACTGTTTTTATTGCAGCAGAGAGACAGGAGCTCCACTTTGGCCTTGCATCCTGCAGGCCAGAAATTTCCTCTGGAAGCTTCAGGTGAGGGCTGTAGACATTTCTAGTGGTCCTTGTTCTAGTGTGAGTGGAAACCCTGCAATTTGGTGTAATGTAATACCCATTTGCTCCCTTTATTAGATGTAGGGGGTGGTATGGGGCAGTGGGCTATGCCAAGGGTGAGAGACACAGGCCCAGGGCCTAGAGAGGGGGTCAGATCAGATTACCTTATCCCCGGTGGGTAAGGCCCTTGGGCCTGGTGAGCAAGCAGGGTGTGACAATGTCCCCAAACAGGGATTTATGAGTCCTGCTGTGTTAAAGGAAGGCTTTGAAGAGAGAGTGAGCTTAGGTTAGAGCTGGGCTGAGATTTTGTGGGGAGGATTAAGGTGGTTTCAAGCAGTGCTGTGGACTTTTATTATAAAGAAAGGAGTCAATTGCATTTGATTGAGAAGGATGTGTCTGATTGGATAGTAGCCCTCCTGAAAAAAAAAAGAAGTGACAGCAGGCCTTTGTGCTGCCTCAGGGCTTCCCTCTTCCTGAGGTTCTTGTCCTGGGAATTGTCACTGCTACTCACTCACCTGGGGACCCAACCATCTTTGCCATCTGCACGCAGCAAACGACCCAGGCCTAACTCCAGGCTTAACTCTAATGATGGTGGTTGCTTGCATCTCTCCATTGATAGCAGGAATGACTGACAAGGCCCTGGCAACACCCTCTTAGCCCCAGACTTCTTAGTTTTGCTTTCCTTTAGACTCATTTCCGTGATCAGCATTGTCATGCTGCCCTTTGTAGTTTCATCATGGTATATTTTGTAGTTAATTTTTTCCCCCAAGCCTGTGGGCTCTTGATCCTTTAATCTCATGAGCAGCATCTGGCACATAGTAGATGCTCAGTAAGAGTCTGTTGAAATGTTGGGTTGGTGCTACCTCTGCGGTCATTTTATTTACATTAGCTCACACAGTGTTGACACAGTGTTGACTTTAAAGATGGGCTGATTGGTGAAGTGGCTAAGTGTTAGGGCCAGTGGCCCTATCCAAGAGCCTCATCCAGCTTGTCTGACTTCCAATTAGGGGGGTCCTGTCAGCCCCCATCGTCTGCAGACATGGCCACTGGCTATGACTATGTAGCAATACTCTGGAAGAGGATTGATATGATTTTACAAATCCCAATTGTAAGTATCTTAGCTGTATTGTGTTGATTTACCAGAAGATCTGAGGCTGGGTAGTGTACATGAAATCTGAACTTGTAGTTCATTTGGTTTATAGTTCTGGAAGCTAAGAAGTCAAGAGCAATGAAATGCACCTGCCAAAGGTCTTTGTGCTGTGTCATTCCGTGGTGGGAGGCAGAAGGGCAAGAGAAGGAGGGATCGAATCCAGGGCCCAGCACCTACCAAGCAACACTCTACCACTGAGTATACTCAGTCCTGGAGCTTTGAAGCACAGAGCCTTTTCCAACACTGTGTCCTATTAAACCTCAATTCCATGGGACGGAGATGAAGAAAGTTCAGGTGTTGAAATTTTAACGCGTACTGCGACGCTAAGGAGAGGTAGGACTTCTCGGCGCTCGTGAGCTCATGCGGGACTGAAGGTTCTTCATGTTATTTGGAGGAGTAAGGTAGTTATCCTCTTAGTCTCTTTTTCTCTCTGTGAGACATCAGCAGCTCATGCCTGTAATCCTAGCTAATTAGAAGGCGGGGATCTGAGCATTACAATTGGAAGCCAGCTATAGCAAGCCCCCCCCCCTCCTACCCCTAACAACAACAAACCCACAAAAGTCTGTGAGATGCTTATTTCCAATTAACCAGCAAAAAAGCCAGAAGTGGTTATGTGGTTCAAGGGAAAGAGTGCTACCCTTGAGTGAGAAAGCGCAGGGAGAGGGTACAGCCCTGGTTCAAGCACTAGGATTGGCACACATATGAAACAGGCTCTACTCTCAACAGATCTCAGTCTCCTGAGTAGTTGGGATTATAGGCGTGAGCCACTGTGCCCAGCTAATGTCCCATGTTTTTTTTTTTTTTTTGCCAGTCCTGGGCTTGAGCTCAGGGCCTGAGCACTGTCCTTGGACTTTCTCAAGGCTAGAGCTCTACCACTTGAGCCTCAGCACCACTTCCAGCATTTTTCTATGTATGTGGTACTGAGGAATAGAACCCAGGTCTTCGTGCATGCTAGGCAAGCACTCTACCACTAGGCCAAACTCCCAGCCCCAATGTCCCGTGTTTTTATTGTCAAATCCTTAAAGCTAGAAGGTGTCCCCTGGTGAAATCTGTTTTCTGTCTTGCCCAGTCCTATGCGTCGTAATGAGCTGCGTTCCTTCCTGTGGGAGCCTGGGGGTGACTTTGCCATGAAAGGGGCTGATTTTAAAAGCAAACAGACAACAATACCCTCTGCCATTTCCCTAGTGAACAGAAACATGTTGTTGAATGAATGTGAATATTGAAATCATTGCATTGAGAACTGACAAGGGACTCTCAGAGACCATCTGGGTATCAGGGACAGTGCTTTCCTAGCCATGCTAAGGGAACACACGCTTTTCTTTTTTAAAAGGGGATTTTTATTGTGACATTTCTTTCTTTTTTATTTTTTATTTTTTTGGCAGTCCTGGGGCTTGAACTCAGGGCCTTAGCACTGTCCTTGGGCTTTCCTCAAGGCCAGCACTCTACCACTTGAGCCACAGCACTACTTTTGGCTTTTGTCAGTATATGTGGTACTGAGGAATTGAACCCAGAGCATCATGCATGCTAGGCAAGCACTCTACCACTAGGCCAAACTCCCTGCCCCACATTTTTCTTACCTTTTCCTTTGGCAGGTTTTGAACGCAAACCTGCAGGTATAAAGCCGTACATTTTATGGCTCAGGGAGCTTACAGCAGAATAGGCAGTAAAATAACATAGCAGAGTTTCCGGGCCGGGAGTTTGGCCTAGTGGTTAAAGTGCTTGCCTAGCATGCATGAAGACCCGGGTTCGATTCTTCGGTACCACATACATAGAAAAAAAAAGTCGGAAGTGGTGCTGAGGCTCAAGTGGTAGAGCTCTAGCCTTGAGAAAGTCCAAGGACAGTGCTCAGGCCCTGAGCTCAAGCCCAGGACTGGCAAAAAAAAAAAAAAAGAGTATCATAGCAGAGTTTCCTGTGATGTCATTTACTACCCAACAGGGCTTCAAATCAGTGTGAAAGACTCTAAGCCATAGCCCGACTTGGAATCACACCACCCACTCATCGCAGAGAAGCATGGCACTTTAATTAATGTGCATGACAAATAGAGAATTCCCAGGAGGATGCTTTGAAATACAGAAACAGCTTTCAGAGCTCTATTTCAGTTTTCAAATTCCTCGAGGGAGTCTGGGAATGCCAGGTGACAAAATATTTTAATGTGACAGGTGGGAAAACTGAGGCACAGGATGGGTAAGTGATCTCAAAGTCACACAATGAAGAAGACACCCTAGGTCAGACTTGGGTCTTAGGTACTTCTCATGTGTGAAAGGTAGCAAGATCAGGAGTGAAGACAACCCTTGGAAATGGTAAACTTCTTTTTTTCCCCTGTGGGTCATGGAGCTTGAACTCTGGACCTGGGTGCTGTCTCTCAGCTCTTCAGCACAAGGCTAGTGCTTTATCACTTTGAGCCACAGTGCCACTTCCAGTTTTCTGGTAGTTAAATGGAGGTAAGAGTCTCACAACTTTGTGCCCTGGCTGGCTTTGAACGGGGATCCTCAGATCTCAGCCTCCTGAGTAACTAGGGTTACAGCCTTGAGCTACTAATGCCTGGTTTAGTGGCAAACTTCTCTACCCTGTGGTTGATGGCTTTCCTTGAGCACATGCTTTTGAATGATTGCTTTGCCAGATAGTTGGACATGAGAATGCACCAGAAAATGGAAATGCTCAGGACTCAGAGCTTTGAAGGGGAAGCAGACATTTTTCTGTGTTCTCTTCTGAAGGTGATTCCTACAGAGCTGACAGACAATCTTTCCTCGTTTTCATAGTCTAGTGATGCTATCACAGCAAATAAATTTCAGTGACACACAGGGTAGCAATGTCAGACTGTAAACTCGTCACTAAGCACTATATCTGTATTTCTTTTTTCTTCCCAACAAATTGACCTGCATTCTGGAGCCATATTTGTAGGACAAAAACATTTGTGGCAGCAACATGAATTCATTCAGGATCTTCAGGACTCAAGAAAAGCCATCAAGGAGAACTGGGTACAGGGAGCTTTTTGTATCTCTGTGGGCTGTAGTCATTAGTATTCCCTCCTGTTCTTCTGAGTTCACTACCAGGGCTGGCTCAGGATGCCCACCCAAGGTACTGTTCTCATTAAGGAAAGCTGTAGCTACAGGTGCCAAGACTGCAAGGAAGGAAACGTGGGGTCATTTGAAGGGTGCTGCTGAGCTCCTTCCTTTGATTCTGAAATTCCATTAGAGGGGCTCCATTTAGTTTCCTTCATTGACATTCCAGCCAGAAGGGTCTAGTGAGAACATCTAAATTGACATTTTCATTGTGTAAATGAGAAACTGGGACTCACACCAGAGGTGTGTCTCTCTGCGGGTCACACAGTTAAGGATAGAGCCAGAGCCAGAACTAGGACCTAACGCCATTGGCTATCCCTGCAGTGCTAATCCAGCCATATTCTGTCGCTTTCCCAACGGTACAAAGAATAGGTTCCAGGCTCTCAGATGGATGGTGCAAGCTCACACTCAACACACACATTACCCATCACCTCTTACCAGAGAGTCACTTGTTCTAAATGCTGGGAACAAATGACACAAGCAGGATCAAGGTTTTGTTTTCATGAGGTAGATACTAGATTAGTAAGAAAATAAACAGGTAGCATTATAGGGCTAGCCATACCATAAGAAAAAAATTCAGCTACGTGGTTGTCTGGTTGTGTGTGTGTGTGTGTGTGTGTGTGTGTGTGTGTGTGTGTGTGTGTACATATGTACTGGTACTAGGGCTTGACTCAGGGTCTTATACTCTTGCTTGGCTTTTTTCACTCTACCACATGAGCCACACCTCCACTTCTGACATTTTGCTGGTTAATTGGAGATAAGCCTCTCTCAGATTTGACTCCCTGGGCTGGCTTTGAATCCTCAGATCTCAGCCTCCTGAGTAGCGAGGATTACAGGCATGAGCCACCGGCTCTCAGCTATCAGGTTTTATTTTTTTTCATGATAAAAGTATTTCAAAGTTGATTGTTGTTATGTTTACATAGGTATGAATATACAGAAGCGCCAGTGAATTTCTATGGTTTAGGAATTGTATCTCAAGACAGCAATTACAAAAATACTAGTAGAAGACATCTGTCCTTATTGAAGTCAGCTTGAACGACTAACACCGTTTGAGCAAAGTGGCTCAAACAGTGATGTCTTCTAGTTCAGAGGACTGGAGAGCCTAAGACCAGGGTGCCAGGCTATTCAGAAGCTGAGAAGGGCTCAGCTTCCAGCATACACAGCCTCCTTCTCACTGTGTTCTCATATGGTTTCTCTATTTAAGGAGGACAAACCCAGCATGTCTCATTATCAGGGCACAGATCCCAGATACCAGGGCCCTACTCTCTTATCTGAAACCAAAGGATTTCCTGAAGTCTCTTCTTCACTGGTGAAATAGCAGTCTAGCAACACAGCTTTGGGGCATCCAAACATACAGCATGTGTTTGTGCTGGTGAAGAGAGGCGTGGGACAGGAGCTGAGTTTGTGTCTGTCCTCTGGGTATGACTGGATGAAGGAAGAGGTGGTAAGACTACAGATGGCACTGATGCTTGAGGCCCATGGTATTAAGAGGAGAAAGACACAAAGGGTTGTATTGTGGATGGAACTGAGTGCTCTTTGGGGTTTTCTGGGACTGTCCCTGGAGATAGGGCATATAAAGAGGGGACTGAGTTGAAGTGAGATTCTTAGGAGTGGACCCTAACCCAGTCTTCCTGGTGGGATAAGTAGAGAAACAGGCAGGGGTTCCTGTGCACAGAGCACACACTATGATGGATGCTTATCTGCAAGCCAAGGAGAGGGGGCTCTGGGGTCTACCAATGCCTGGGCCAGGGTTTTCCAGCCTCCAGACCATGTGAAAACACCTTCCTGTTATCTAACTCATACCATGAGTACTATCTTGTGAAGGCAGTCCAGGGTTCAAAGGATGGAGGGTTTCAGGGGCCAGAGAGTCTTCCACAGGGAGGCAGAGGCCTTCCCAGACATAGAGGTGTTGTGTGGGCAAGGCACGGAGGCCTGTGGGTGGGCTTGGGAGCCGTTCAAGAAGGAATGCCAAGGTTAGGCTGGGGGAGTGGAGCTGGGCCATACTGTGGAGACTGCGCCCAGTGAACAGCTCCACGGCTCAGGGCCCGATGATAAGGAGGAGAGGAGCGCCAGTTTCTCCAGAGGCGCTGCAAAAACAGGAAGTGCTGGTTAGGGCATCTTCTTGGAAGTGGAGAAGAGTCTAGAGACCATGCATGAGACAGAGTCAAGAAGGCCCTTTGGAGGTTGGGTCTGTGCCTAGGGAATACTGGTGGGGGAGGGGCCGCGCAGAAGCTGCTGTAGAACTGGAGGAAGTAAGATCTACTGAGCACTTCCGGTCCCAAACACTCTACCAGGCCTTCTATTGCATTGTCTCAGCCCCTTTTCATCTAGCACAGGTGTACTGTACCAGTAGGTGCAAAGCTAGCTCAGCGGGGGACAATCCCATTCACCAAAGCAAACAGCTAGTGGTCAGGCAAGGCTGCGAAACTCAATCTCCTTGCCTCAGTTTTGCACCCCATTCCACCTCTGCAGTAAATGTGGAGGGGACAGATTGCCTGGACAGATGGACCATCTGCCCAGTTCTGACTGACCACATGCCATCCATGCCTCTGGCATCCACATGCATCGCTCACCCAGCCCAAGGAATGTGGATACCACCCTGGCCTCACTAGGTTCTTAAAGACCACAAGATCAGCCACCAAAGATTGAGTGGAGGTGCTCTGGTCCCAGGGGAGCCTTACGGGGTCAGAGGGACTCTCTGTGTGACATGTGTGTGACACATGTGCTGAGTAGGCTCTGTGAATGCTGGGTGGGGGTGTTGCTGAGCCCAGTAGCTGGGTTGAGGGGCAATTCTTGTATCCAGGACTCTCCCAAGCATAGATGGAGTCATTTTTTTTAATCTTTAGCTCCTACATGGTCTACTGTAATGCCCAGGTGCACTTGCATGGTACCTCAGAGCTTGACAGAAGAACAGGGGATGCATGCCAGTTGCTGAAGTCAGCTTGGCAGGGGACCCTTTCCCATGGGTAGGTGCCAGGGCAGTCATCCCAAAAGCTTGCTGAGTGGACAGAGGTGTGGGGGGTGTCCTGCCTGGAAGTACCTGGTGGCTACGATGAGATCAGGCCAGGACACCACATGCCTTCTGTATGCCAGGCAAGAGGTGGAACATCTGAGATTTCTGTGTCAACACAGCCCTGCCAAACCTCCTCCATAGCTTCTGCTTTCGTGGCAATTTCCAGCCATGTCTCTATAGGTCCCCTTTCTCCATTTGACGGTGGAGTCAGCACAAAATCAAAGCCTGCTCTCCTTTTTATTGGGGAAGGCACTGTTTCACTGGAGCATCTTTGAGCAACTGTGGGCTGCTTTCAGCAGCAAGCTCCTTGAACTCACTGTGATCTCGCTGGGCCAGCCCTCCAGAGAACCCTTATTTTCCACCCTGGTGATTCCTAGGGGACGGGACTGGAGGAAATTGATGTGTGTAATCAACCATATGTATGAAGGTCCCTAGCTCTCAAATTCATTCGCTTATCTCCTGCTGGTCTGCTTTTCACTTCTTAGTTCTGCTTCTGGCACTCAGTGGCATCCCCTTCCTCTCACCTGTCCTGCAGATGTACAGGACTGGAGAGCTTGGAGCCAGCAGGACACGAAGGGCCAATGGAGAAGCTGGGAGTAGGCGTGAGACGGGCCTGGATGTTAGGAAAAGATGTGAGGAGGGGAAGTTGAGGGGAAAGAAGCCGTGGGGTGGAGGGAAGGACTGAGAGATGACACACACACTGGTTTTCCGAGAATCTGCTACACCCAGAGCCTGTTCTGGACACTACAGGCGGGGCTGCCCACCCACTTTCTGCCTTATTTGGAGTCTCATCTCTTCTCTGATTACAACCCTTCAAAGGCACTTGGAGAGTCAAACTTCCTTGTGACATTAAAGGCTCCCCGGCTCGAGTCCCTGCCTAGTCTTGTGCTGCCTTCCTTCCTCCCAACTCTGACGGATGCCTGTACCATCTTTTGCCTTCAAGCATCAGCAATGCTGATCCCTTTGGCCATAATGTCCTTCCAGATCTGCACCTGTCAGATGGCATCTATTTGTTCTGTAAGTGTCTCCCATTCTGGCTGTATTGTCTCCTCTCCCTCAGGCTGGGCCAGACATGCTTTGTCTGGGTTTGCATGTGCTCCACTGCTGGACCTGTTCCACATAGTACGGGTCTCTCTCCTCCTCTGGGAGACTGGGCCTGCATCCCCAAGTTCTCAGCCCTTGAGCAGAAGGTCATCCCTCTGAAAATGCTTGCTGCTGAGTGGATGATGCCTGGGCCCATTTGGAGAGACCTGGCAGGATTCCAACGCCTTTCAAAAACAATGTCAGAAAACTCCTAGGAGTTTTGGTACCCAGGGAAGCAGCTGGAGCACTTTGGGGCATTTAAATAAAGAAAGT
The DNA here is from genome assembly GCF_031878675.1 of Megascapheus bottae. NCBI lineage: Eukaryota > Metazoa > Chordata > Mammalia > Rodentia > Geomyidae > Megascapheus > Megascapheus bottae. The sequence continues at coordinate 26,473,384 of NC_143522.1, forward strand.
CATCAGAGAGCTTTATTGGAGGCAGACATGGAGGGACCCACATTTCCAGTAAGGACAGAAGAGGAAACAAAGATAATCACCAGAAGGTCTGACTTCTGAGTCATTCATGCTTGGGCAATTCAAAAGGCAGCAGAGTGCCATGGGCGAAGCCAGGAGTTTATTTATTCTGCCAATGTCAAAGGCAGCATTAATAATATAACAGCTTGCCAATGGCTGGGCTTAGCCCTCTTCATTTGTGCAAGTTCAGAGTGTCTAGTCCCTTAACACACATTCATTTATTCATCCACCCTGGTGGGTGTGGAACCGACCAGGGACCATCTCTTATGCTCAGAACTCAGAGATGGTGATGAATACATTCAGAGACAGGAAAGCAGGTGGGCCATCTATGACACTGATTGCCATGGTGGACTTTGCACAGAGAGCCTCTGTATCCCAGGGAATCTCTGTATGCAAGGGAGGCTCACACTTGAGGTTGAGAGAGATGAGGCGGGCCAAGTGCTGAAAGTGCAAGGAGGCCATGACATAGTGCCAGGACTTTAGGTTGGTTAACATTGAGTGACAGAGGCAGTGAAGTGGTGGGAAAGGACCAGGTCCAGTGGACAGCTCAATGGTTGCTGTTTTAACCTTGGATGGAGAAGAGGAAAGAAGGGAGGCCCTGAAGGGTTTCTGGTGAAAGAGAGGGTAGGGCCTGACAGGCAGAGATGGGCAGGTTCCATCTGGAGAGTGAAATGAAGTGGAGAAAGACAGGATACAATCGTGGTCAGTGAAGGAAGATGGTCCAGCTCTGACACTTGACTCATCTGGGGACTCCATTTGCTGCCGCCACCATAGCATCTGGGCCTTCCCTCCTCTCATGAGGTGTTGGCAGGTCAGATGCAATGTACCCAAAGTGATATGGTTTATGCTACTCCTGGGATGCTGGAGGACACACAGACTTGCCGTCCACCTCCATTTTCTCACCTACTCGATTCCTTAGAGTGTCACAGGTACCATCTTGAGGAAGTCTTGAGACCATCTGTGAAAGCACGGTGCCTCCCAGGCACCTGTTCTTGTCCCTGTCATTCCAGCCCAGTGCAGAGGTCAGCTGGAAAGTGCCATGACCACGTGTTTCCCCCAGGTACGGGCACCAGACCCCTCCACCTGATCTCTCTCCTGCAGCTCTCATTTCTCTAAAAATGTCATAATTTCTCCTTCATTATTCAACAATTGGAGTTTGAATGTGTCACCTCACTGCCTCCTGGCTGAGGGAAATCAGCTGTTCATCTTACACAGAGTCCTTGCGCCATGAGGGGTTCATTGCCTTTCGCTGCTTTTCAGAATCTCTCCTTGGTATTTGGGTTTTAAACCTGGTTATAATGTTCTTTGAGTTTATCTTGGCTGGAGTTCGCTGCAATTTGCGAATGTGTAGGTTTCTATTTTTCATCAGGTCTGGGGAGACTTTTAGCTATAGTTTCCTCAAATGCTTTTGGTCTTTGTCCCTCTCCTCCTGGACTTCTTACAAGGCATGCGTTGATATAGTTAATGATGTTCCACGAGTCCCTGAGGTTCTGTGCATTTTCTTCATTCCTATTTCTGTAGCTCCTCAGATTGGACTGTTTTGATTGAGTCTTATCTGAAAGCCTCTGATCCTTTATTCTGCCAGCTCAAATCTGATGGGGAGCTCTCCAGTGAAATGTTCATTTTAGCGATTGTACTTTTTAGCTTCAGAATTTGTTGAGTCCCCGTTTTGTCATTTTGGTTTTTCTGCCGATAGTCTCATTTTTCATGCAAACGTCATTTTCCTTATCATCTTTAATTCCTTCTTTATGCTTTCCTTTACCTTCCTAAACGTTTTTAATGCCATTAGTTTTCTGTCTAATTAGTCATTTCTTTTAAAGTCTGGGCTTCCTCAGAAATGGTCCTTGCCAAGTTTCTTCCTTTTCATGTTTTTTTTTCCTTTTGGGAATGGGCCATACTATTTGTTTTTCTGTCTACTTAGTAATTTTTGGTTGAGAACTGGAAATTTTTGAGTGTTGTAACTTCAGTCTGGAAATCATATTCTTCTCTTTTCAGGAAAAGCTGTTTTACTTGCTGACAGTTGCCAGCCTCTGTTTGTCCCCCTGACTCTCACCCCTTCACCCTCTGCCCTCCTAATTCAGATGTTCAAGTCCTAAATATCTGCCGCCTGGGAACGTGACCTTATTTAGAAAAAGTATCTTTCAGATAGAGCCCTTATCCAACATGGTGGGTACCTGTAAGGGAAGGGAAACGGGATTCAGTCACAGCCTCAGAATGTCAGGCAGATATGAAGACAGACACATCTTCAGATTTGAAGACAGATATACCCCTAGAATGTGAGGTGGACATAAAGATAGAGGCCAGCATAATGAGTCAACAAGCCAAGAAGGCCAAGATGTTGAGCAAATCTCCACAAACCTGGGGAGGCAGAATCCAGATTCTCCTGTACACCCTCAGAAAGAATGCATTGATCTTAATCTTCCAGATTTCCATGCTGTGAGGCCAAATGTGGAATCACGACGTCCACCTCTATCTGACAACCATTTTCCCTACTGCCCCAATAGGTCAGTGCAAACAAACAAAACAACCTAGCCAAATTCCTAGTTTACAGCCCAGTGTCCAGTTTCCATAGAAAAATCACTTGTCAGAAACATAAGCCAGAAAGATCACCCCTGAGTAAGAAGATGGAGATAACAGTGCTTCTGGAACTGTAACAAAGATCTAAACCATCATGATTTTTAAAATACTTCAACCAGTAGTGATGACATTTTTAAAACAAATGAGAAATAGAAGGTCTTGGCAAAAATTAGAAGTCATGAAAAATCAGACAGAAAATTTAGAGCTGAAGAATACAATAAGATAAATAGGCCAGTAAAAGGTCTAAAGAGAGGACTAGACAGGAGAGAGAAAATAATCAATGGCCTGGAAAATAGGATGACAGGGATTTCCTCATTGAAACAACAGAGGAGAAAATAGACATTGAAAACAGGAGCTAAGCCTTATGGTCCAGTAGAGAACCACAACAGAATGGAAGTGGCACAGGAGAGAGGCTTGGTTAGTGCTGGTGATGATAGTGGTGGTGGTGATGATAAGAAGACAATGTTGTTAGTTATGATCATATTGCTGATGAAGAAACTCAGCAGAGCTATGTACATCCTGACAAGTCTTATTGCAAGACCCAACACCACTGAAATCCCCAGCAAAGAAGGGAAGCAGAATGCCACTGGAAAAAAAATAGTCAAATAACTGGTGAAAACAAACATGAAAAGATAGGCAAGCTTACTGATTCAAGCACTGAAAAACCTTTGGACAGGAACAATTCAAAGAAACCTATACAAAGATCCATCCTAAAGAAATTTCTGAAATTTAAAACCAAAGGCAAGACAAAATAAAATAAAACCTGTACAGGAGCCATACAAAGCCATTATCTGTGAAAGGAGAAACCACTCGAAAGACAGTAGACTTTTCATCGTTGTGTATGGTGGTCAGAAGGAAGTGGCGCCATGTTCTCAGTTGTGGAGGAACAAGAACTACCAGAATTCCAGAACAGGAACAACCCAGAATCGGAGACAGAGGAGGAAATAAAGATATTTTCAGATGAACAAAAATGAAGTTGCCATCAGCAACTTGCCCTGACTTAAATAAGGGCTAAGGAAAGTTCTCCTGACAGAAAGGAAGAAAAAAAAAAACCCCAACACACACACCACCACCACCACCACCACCAGCAACAGCAAAAATCCTGAAAATCTTGGAATATCTGGAAGGAAGGAAGAAAGAACATGGGAAGGAATAAAGTGAGTAAATACAATAGGCCTTTTCCCCCCTCTCTTTATTTTCTAACTTATTCTTAATGTTTAGGGCAGAAACTATAGCATTGTTTGGTCTTGCTCTAACAGTGTATGGAAGAGAATTACGTAACAAATGGGACAAAAGAGGATGTGAAACTCTGTGCTTCACTGGAAATGATGGTATTAGCAGACTGTGACAAGTGGTATTTGTGCTGTTGTTTGGGTGCTGAGATCTTTGTACCCGGTACGGTTATGTTAAGAGATAGTAAGGCTGGGAGTTGGGAGCTCACACCTACCATCCTAACTACTTAGGAGGCTGAGATCTGAGCATCATGATTTGAAGGCAACCCAGGCAGAGAAGTCTGTAAGGTTTTTATTTCCAATTAACCAATGAAAAGCTGAAAGTGGAGCTGTGGCTTGAATGATAGAGCATTAGCCTTTAAGCTAGTGTAAATTTAAGCCCCAGTACTGGAGGGAGGGAGGGAGAGGAGAGAGAGAGAGAGAAGGAGAGAGAGAGAGAGAGAGAGGGAGGGAGAGGAGAGAGAGAGAGAAGGAGAGAGAAGGAGAGAGAGAGAGAGAGAGAGAAGGAGAGAGAGAGAGAGAGAGAGAGAGAGAGAGAGAGAGAGAGAGAGAGAGAGAGAGAGAGAGAGAGAGAGAGAGAGGCAGTGGGATCTTTAGGTGTGGCCTAGCTGCCGACAATCAGGTAGTAGCTGAACTGCCTGCAGAAGGAATTGATGTACATCACGTGAACCACGCTGTCTGTTGCAGATGGTGTGATTCTTCTTGTAGAAAATCTCAAGAAATATGAACAATCCAACAGTCCTGGCACAGGCGACTTCAAAAAGCCACAGGATAAACACAGAAAAAAAAATCAATTGCATTTATATCCTAGCAATGACGAAGTGACCGCTGCACTTATAGTCACTTAAAAAGGGAATTATTAGATGTAAATGTAGCAAAACATGTCGAAGATAGCACTAATGAAGGAAATTAAGGAAGACTTAGATAAATGGAGAGATCCACCGTGTCCATATATCAGAAGGCTGACCATGGTAAAGACATCTGTGTCCTCTGACCTGATGCATTTAATGCCATTCCTATGAAATTATGGGCAGGATGAATTATGTGGAGAGATAGTGGGGTTGAAATAGATAAAACAATCTTTTGTTTGTTTGTTTTTGCCAATCCTGGGGCTTGAACTCAGGGCCTGAGCACTGTCCTTAGGCTTTCTTAAGGCTAGAGCTCTACCACTTAAGCCATAGCACCACTTCCGGCTTTTTCTATGTATGTGGTGCCAGGGAATGGAACCCAGGTCTTCGTGCATGCTAGGCAAGCACTCTACAGTAGGCCACACTCCCGGCCCAGATATAACAATCTTTAAAGAAATAGTTAACTTACTAAACTTGTTACATAGCTATAATAATCAAGAATAAGTGGTGCTAGTGGATAGATATTCAGAGAACCCAGGAGGAAAAAGATACACAAAATTCTCACGGATATTTCCACTGTGTAATTTCCTCTTATTTTCTAGTACCAGGGCTTAAACGTGCACTAGCTTAATTTCCATACTATTCCATAAGCTGCAATGGCATTTTCATGGAGGAGGATTATCCTCCAAACCAAATGACACCAGGACAATGGAATACCCACAGGCAAACACATGAACCTTGACCTGTCTCATAACCTTCTGTGAGATAACAGCTCTCACAGAACTTAACTGCAGGAAATAATGCTGTGGAGCTTTTAGAGGAAATACTACCTCACCGCATATCTCTGTGATCTCAGCCTAGGGAGGTTTTTTTTTTTAGAACTGACACTAAAAGCATAACATATAAAAGAGGAAATGAATAAATTGAAATTCACCAAAATAACAAACACTCGGTCTGTAAAAGCTCTGAAAAATTCATGTGCTGAATTTTTGGCCCATTTCTGTAACATTGATTTGCTTTTTTATTCAGGTGCCAGTTCCACACTCTTAATGTTGAATGCAACTTTAAACTGGCTTAATGAATATAGACAGTGAATAAATACACTTTGAATGAATTATCTACTTATCTTATGAAGTGTACAGTGGTGTAGCATTGTTTTCTTGGTGTTTCGAGTTCTTTTTTCTTAAACTATCGGTTTTGTAAATGTGTGCATTTCTGCCACAGGGTAAGTTTAGTAACCACATTATGTAATTTTTTAAAAATTTACAAACATCTAAAAATATATAGAAGCTTTCCGGTCTCCATTCTCCTCTGAGCTATTTTGCTGGAAATTGGTGTACAGAGAGGACAGAAAACAGATGGACCATGAGCCGTGACCCTCTAAATAGGCCTTGTGTACCTGAAAATCATGGCCCTGCAGATGTCAAGCTCCAGACAACACCCCAAGAGGAGGAAAAGTTCCCGACTGCTAGGACCATGTGCCTTTGCTGGTCTGTCCTCAGCCTTTGGAACTGAGCCCAGCTCATAGTAGGTGCTCAACGAATTTGTGTTGGTGGGTGCAATTTTCTGGGGGAAGAAATGGATTGGAAAAGAGAGACGTGTCCCCCTCACTCCAGCTCATTCTTGGGAGAGGAAGCTATGTATGAAACCTGGAAGAGCAGCCCCTCCCCTGAATGTCTGTGGGCCTTTCTCGCCTGATCTCAGGATAGAAGGTCGTTACTCAGGCTTCGGCAGGCCAAGAACAATTTTCCAGGCTGTGTGTGGGAAGGCAGAGCTGATGACTGGACCTGGTCGGTGATGTGGCAGGAAATGTAAGCAACATGAGCTACGGACTGAGATACCCCTGTGCGCAGCCACTCTCTGCTGGTCAGTAGCACGTGGGATTTCCCTCTATTGCTTAAACTCTCTTACACTGTGATGAGAAAGAAAGGACATCCCTCCTGTTAACACACTCACACCCTTAGTAGTTATGCTCCAAAGAAGACGACTCTTTATCCTTAAGTACGGATAGCAATGAGCGTGAGTTAGATGGACTACAGTTTGCCTCAGTTTACCTCATTTCTGCTGTGTGGGAACTATATCCTTCAGGGTGGCTTGAAGGGCCTCAGTTGACTCTGAAGGAACTGGTGTTCTGACCCCCCCCCTCTCTCTTTCTCTCTCTACCTGTCTCTCTCTGTCTCTGTCTCTGTCTTTCTCTCTGTCTCTGTCTCTCTGTCTCTGTCTCTGTCTCTGTCTCTGTCTCTCTCTCTCTCTCTCTCTCTCAATGTGGAACTAGGACTTGAACTCTATCAACCGAGCCATGGTCAACTCCCCCGGACTTTTCCTTTTCTCTGTCCATTATTGGCTCCATCCTAAGGTGGGCTCCTCCAGTTTACTCAGTGTCTTCCAGAAAAGTGGCGGGGGGGGGGGGTCACAGCCTTAGCAAAAGCATTCGCTCCAAGGACATGAGCCCTCACGAGCCAAGTGTATCATGACATTGATCTTGAGTGACAGACATTGTTAATCGATTGAGGCTAATGAGACCAAGCTCTGGTTACAGGAATGTGGTCGCCCTCCCCTGTGAAGACTGAGGGCTACTGAGCTGAAAAGTGTGGCTCTGTTAGGCAGGAGGAAGAGGAGAGAGGTGGACAGTGAGCAGATGGCCAGAGGTTGTAGCCAGTTACGACTGTAAACAACTTAGATGTGAGCTCCTTGAGTTCAGTTTTCTTACTGGTTGAGTGCATTGATCGTACCCTGTCTTGGCACAGTGCCTTGGCACAGAAGGTACTCAGGAAATGAGCAGATAGTTTGTTTACTCAGGACCCTGAACTGTGTGGCTCACAGGGCGGTTAAGAGTTCTGAACTTCCACATGGGAAAGCAGGCTCAGAGACACCGTGTAAGCCTCCAGCAGGAAGAATGCGTTGGATACTGTGATCCTTGTTTTCCAGTTCCCCTTCCTTGCCTGGGCCATGGAGGGGAACATGACCCCCTCCATGGGTGGCGGGGGCGGGGGAGAGGACTGAGGCCGGAGCCTGAGGAGTCCCATTGAGATTCCTTGGTGCAGAGGCCCCGAGGCTCTGTCACAGCAGCTCTAGCTTACGATCCTCCAGCATCTGCACTGGGGAGAGACCCACGCAAGCATCTCCCTGTAGCCTTCATCTTCTGCTCAGGACGTGACCTTGGGGAGTGACCTCTAATAAGCCACCTTCAGGAAGTGTGAGCTGGCAGCCACAGTGGTGGCCACTGGAGAAGCGGAGTGGTCTAATTAGATGCCTTCCTGGGGCCCATCATCCATTCGGAGGTGACCCCTCCCCGTGATATCCGCTGCCTTTCCCGTGGCCTCCGTCATCCCAGCTTTGACTCACAGTCAGGGAGACAGGCTAGAGCTGGAGCCCAGCAGTAGGACCATGAATCTAAGTTCAACGATTTTCTAGGGGTGAGGTGGGCAGTCTAGTTCCTTTGTCTTCTTGGGCCTCAGTTTCCTTATCCCTACGATGATTGTAAACATTTCACTGGTGCCTGGCATTTAGTAAGTGCTCATTAGACGGTGGAGTTGGGGGTGGCATATTGGGTCCTCAAATCTGTGCATGCGGGGGTAATAAGAAATTCTTTCATCAGGTCAGAACGCCTTCTAAGTATTGAACTAGGGGATGGGATTGTTATGACAAGGTTCTGTCTGGCCATGAACCTCCAGAGCCCCATGGGTGATATTCAAATGAACGGAGACCTGTGAATTTTATTGAGCTTTACTCCCAGGAGGGGAGGACGGCCTCTGTCATGCTTCCCCTTACACCCCCCCCCCTTTTCTCACTAGCATGCCCTCTCATCCCAGCCAGCCTGCTCTGCCGCTGTATAGGATCTCTGACATTCCTATAACCTAACTTGGCCCTGCACCTCCCATCAGCCAGTGCCCTCCTCCTGAAGCCCAGCTAAAGGGACCTACTCCCTGGGGCAGCCCAACCAGGCCCTCCAGGCCAAATGCACCCTATGCAGTCCTGTGCCACACCACATCTGCCACAGGACACACTGCCATAGCCTCCTAGCACCAGGCCTCAGCAAGTAACTCAAGATATGACTTCTGGGCACATACTGGTGAGATTGCCGTGTAGGCAGAGCCCTCGAGCACACTCTTCAAGCCATCGCATCAACCCCACGAGGGATAATGATGACAGTGGGGTGTGCTGTGCAGGCAGGCCACCAGGGCAGTAAGCTGATGCTCAAGTCCTGAGTCGGGGACCTCTGTCTTGTACCCCTTCCTATGCTTGTGCATGGCCACCCAAGGACACCAAGCCCCAATCCCTGGAGCCTGAAAATGCTCTTTAGTTCTGAAGTGATCTTGGCAGATGTGATTCAGTGATAGATGTGCAGATGAGGACTGGATTGTCCTGATGCCATCAGTGTCCTTGAGAAAACAGAGGTTCATGTTCTCTCCCTCTTCCCACCCTCCCCTCCCCAGAATGTAAAGACAAGGAGTGATGTAGTTTCTCACTGCAGTAGCCATTGACGCCCGGAAAGGAAGGAATGGTCCCCCAGGGTTCTGGAGGGAACCAGTCCCTCACACATCTTGTCCTCCTTTGGACTTGTATTTCCTAGGGTGGGAAAGAATAAATGTCTGGACAGGGTGTGCTGGTGATATGCCACCTATTTGGAAGGCAGAGACAGGAAGATCAAGGTTTGAGACCACCCCAGGCAAAAAGTTAGCAAAACTTTTCTCAAAAAATCAAGCCACGCACTAAAACTTATTTTAAACAAAGAAAAAAAGTTGGGCACAGTGGCTCATGCCTGTAATCCTAGCTACTCAGGAGCTGAGATCTAAGGATCATGGTTCAAAGCTAGCTTGTGCACTAAAGACCGTGTAATCTCCAATTAATCACTAGAAAACTGGAAGTGGTGCTGTGGCTCAAGGGGTAGGGTGGTAGCCTTGAGCTGATGGAGCTCAGGGACAGCACCCAGGCCCAGAACTCAAGCCCCATGACTGGAAAAAAAGGCAGATATGGTCTGTACTTGGAGTTCCAACTACTTAGGAGGCAGAAGTTGGAGGATTGCAGTCAGAGGCCAGCCCCCCAACAAGAGTTGAAGGCTCTGTCTGAAAAGTAATGGGAGCAAAATGGCTATGGCTAGGACTCAAGTGAGAGAGCACCTACCTAGCAAACACAGAACACTGAATTCTAACCCACCAAATAAAAAGGGAGAAAGAAGAAGAAAAGGAATTTTTTTTAATTCTGTTTTTTTTTTTTTTTTTTTTTTTTTTTTTTTGAGCCATCCAGTATCTGGTAACACGTGTGATCGCTATAGGGTGAATCTGGTTGCTTGAACCTCCAGATTCTGCCCTTTCCCCAGAACCTCCAGATTCTGGCCAATGGAACCAAGAGAATAGAAGCTAAGGTGTCAAATTAAAATGCAGATTAGCTCAGGAGCTGCAGAAAATGGTCTTACAGAGGGGCCTTCCAAGTTTACCTTCTGGCTTTTGCTGGTGGAGATGATGGGCCCATGGGTAGAGGCTTAACTCTTGGTCCTTGGAAGAGATCTACCTATCTATCTATCTATCTATCTATCTATCTATCTATCCATCCATCAATCAATTTTTTTATTCTAGACAAGCCTGTGTGGCCTTGAACAAGTTACCTAACCTCTCTGGACATCAGCTCTCTCATCTTCAAAAGGAAGATCTCTGCATGGGCCTGTCACACAGCAGTGAAGAGAGATGCAGGGAGATGCTCTGAGCGGTGTGTGGTGGTCCTGGGGTGGTGCCTGTGTGCATGCAGGCCTCAGCAGTTCCCCTCTCCCTGCCTTCTCCTGAAGTCAGAGCCTGGGATTCTGTCCTGGCTTCTCACTGCTAGCCTGTTTGCTCTTTGTTTCCACCAACCCACCCCCGCTCTGCAAGCTGAGTCTTCCATCTTGTAAATGCTGCACTGAGGGCCCTAAGGGTAACACCAGCTCCCAGGAGAGCAACAGTCACCAAGCAAGAGAATGTGAATGAGAGCCCAACTGGGTTCTCCTGGCTCAGGTGACAGACGGAGGCTGTAGGCAGCAAATGGGCTTAGATTGCTCGCAGCTGAAGCGGCTGCCGGGCTGGAAATACAGCACACAGGGACAAGAGGGATACTCGGGTTGCTCTGTCCTGTGCTGCTTTTGTGATCGTGAGTCTCTCACTTGTATTTCTGAATCTCACTGTTCCTACCTGAGAAAGGGACTGCATTTTCTGTCCCAGCTCTGCGGGTCAGTGCGAGGCTTTGCTCAGCATGCTTGAAAACTTATTCAGCAAGTTCCTTTGTCCCGAGTGTGACTTAGAAGCAGTTCCTTGCCACTGAGGATCTCAAGTTTGGGGTGTGAGTGAGGTGTGCTGCCTTTGGGATGGCATTGAACTAAAGAAATGACCATTCAGTTCCATCATGCCGGTGTCTGGCTCCTGTAACAGAAAGCACAGACTGCATAAAGCTTCGTAAAGAATTTGTTTCCTGTACATCTGGAGGCTTGAAGTACAAAATCAAGAAGCAGCTTCCAAGGAGGCGCCTTGAATGCTACATTCTCACATGGCAGAAGGCAGAGGGGGGCCTTCTGTGGGGACACCTAGTCCCATTCATGTGTCCTCGTGACTCAGTTGTCTCCTAATGCCACACTGCTGCATTATTAGGGATTGAGTTTCAGCCTAGAATTCTGGTAGGAACACCACCATTCAAACCACAGCACCCTGTTGACACAAACCATCCCTGGAGATGGAATGCTTTCTGGTCTTACCCAGCCCGGCCCAGCCCCAGCCCTACAGGCATCAAAGGCATGATCTGGATAGTTCTGTAGGTCCTGCCTCCGCCTGAGCAGCCAACTTATCCCACTCCTTTCTGTCTCTACTCCTCTTCTGACCTTCCCATGTCATGGACCACTGGAAGGATGGGAATCTGGCATATAATACAAACTTCATAAGTCAATTTTACAAATGTTTGTTGAGTCAAATCTGCCAGTGTCTATGGCTGTGATTCCCCTACCTCTGTCTCCTGTTAGCTGGGATTATTGGCATGTGCCACTATTCCTATTTGGACTCCATATGTGTTTCGATATGCTTTGATTTTTTGGTCATTTGTTTGTTTATTTTAAGCAATCATATTTGGATTTATGTTTATTGCTGCTTTAACAGCTTCCCCAATCCACCATTTTAATCTTGTTGCTCTAGGCATTATTATACCCATAGAATATGTAGATTTTCCAAATACACCCATGTTTGGAGATTGCTGTTTCTGTTGGTATTGGCATGAATTTTCCACTACAATGGAAGGCTAGAAATACATGTTATATGTTTATGGATATGCCATACAAGAACCCTTATTATATAAAGTGAGCAAATTCTAACTAAAGTAAATACATATGTATGCATAGGTGACTCTTCTGGTGATAAATTGTCTTGGTCTCTGTCTAAGAATGTCTTCATGTTGGCCTTCATTCCAAGGATAACGTCTCTCCATGGTCACAAATGGGCCATCCACATAACGAGCTCTGTGTGTTTCTGAGTTTGTGGTTGTTAGCCCGCGCCTGGGTGCAGCCTCTTCATAACAAAGCCATGGTTTCTTAGATTCCACAGAGAAGTGCAAGCCCCCTCCGCCCGTTTACAATGGCAGCATCACCTCCTTCCCGCTGTCTTGTACCCGCTGGACGCGTCGGTAGAGTACCAGTGATACGCTTTTATTTATATATCGGTCTAATTGCCTTTATAAGTCTGTCTTCATTGTTTGGTAAGTTTGTGTGAGGAAAAGATATTATTTTTTTAATTCTTAGTTTTTTTCTAATTTGAAAAAGCATAAGTTTTTTTTTCTATCTTGCCTACAAAGGGCTTTGCTTTCTGTGCCTTGGGTCCTTCCAGAAGGGTGGAGCAGAGAGGAGAATGAGCCCCTGACCTCAGGACCATGGGAGTCCAGGGATCTGAGGTCAGGGCTAGCCAGTGAGCAGAGGCAGCATCTGCTTCTCTGGGTGTTGCTATGAGGCCTGTCTGCATCTGAGATCTTCCTCATGTTTTGGTGGGAATTCCTAGATTTGGAATTCGGGTTTCTTTTTGCATCTTCTTCTGGTTTAATTTATTGCGCTGCCAGACAAATCGTGTGTGTGTGTGTGTGTGTGTGTAGAGCACAGGGGCTCAGTCCTGGTATAGAAGTGTGCATCCTCTGCGTGTCCTTACCTGATGATTACAAGCCAGTTCACAAGCCATCTCCCATAGGCTTCATTGTGTTGAGAATATTTGAATTCCACACAACCATTTTGAGAGATAGCATATATTTCTTCGCTATCATTACCACGCGCGTGTGTGTGTGTGTGTGTGTGTGTGTGTGTGTGTGTGTGTGTGTGCCAGTCCTGGGGTTTGAACTCGAGGCCTGTCCTAAGCTGTGTACTTGAGATGTACCCACCACCCTCCCTTTCTGCCTCCTCTTCTGTACACTGCCTCTGGGTTGGAAATTGGGATAGGAGAGTAATTAGACACCAAACCACTGCAATTTCTCTAAACCACAATAGCCATAGAGACTCCCACAGGCCACTGAGACTGCATACTCTGTCTCCTTGGCCCAGGAGCATGGTGTTGGGGAATGGCAGGGCCAGGCAGGCGGTGTAGACACAGAATGGGGGCTTCATTTCCAGCTAGTAGCCTTCCTATGAGAGATGCCACAGTTGCTCCAAGATGTCCTCAGGCTTGCAGCCTCTCTCCCCACCCCTCTCTCTCTCCTTCCCTCCCTCCCTTTACTGTTGTTCCATTGCTGTCCCTTCCTCCCTCTCTCCCTCCCTTTTCCTCCTCCTCCTTCTCCCTCCTTTGAAATAGGAACTCATTCATAGGTACTGAGAATTAGGATTTTGACTTTTGCCGGGAAGGGAGGCATGCTTCAATCCAGTCCATAGCACTATTCTTAAATGGAGGGTGCGGTGGCTTGCATGTGACTTCAATCTACTGCTGGAAGCCTGACCCCTAGTGTAACAGTGACTGGGTCACAGGACTGTGTCCTCAGGAAGAGGAGACACTCCATGGAACAGGCTCTTTAGAGAAGTGAGGTCATCCCTCTCTAGCTGTCTCTTGCCTTTCTGCCTTCCACTTGGTCTGATGCAGTACCCAGGCCTTTGCCTGGTGCCAGCACCTTGAACTTGCACATCTGGTGTCCAGAACTGTGAGAAACCAGTGTCTGTGCTTCCTGAATTATGCAGGCTATGGTATTTTGCTATTGTAGCACAAAGACTAAGAGATTGGAAAAAGTTTTGTAAAATTTCTATTTATTTATTTATTTTGCCCATCCTGGGGCTTGAACTCAGGGCCTGAGCACTGTCCTTGGGCTTTCCTCAAAGCTAGAGCTCTACCACTTGAGCCACAGCACCACTTCTGGCTTTTCTCTATGTATGTGGTACTAAGGAATCGAACCCAGGTCTTCATGCATGCTAGGCAAGCACTCTACCACTAGGTCAAACTCTCAGTGCCGGAGAGGAGTTTTGTCAAAATAAAACTATCCTCTTCTGCTAAGTGGCCTGGCCACATTCTCCTTATATCACTGCTCCAGCCATCACAGAACAGGCGAAGGCACTGCCAGAATAGGATCACGAGAGGTTTTCTAAACGCTAGAAGTAGAGTTGTGTAGGTGTTTGATGTCACCGTGTGGGATAAATGCTGGAAAGGGCATACCTACGCTGATTAGAGCTTGACTTGGAGTTTGTTTAGCACAAAATGTCATATTTGTACTTAAGGTCACAAGTGATAGCCTGGCTGGCTAGTGTAATGTTTTTTGTTGTTTTTTTTTTAAGAAAAGAGTTTATTTTGGCTGAAGTGCAATGCCAACCTGGTTGTAGAAATGCATTTTGAAATGGCATCAAATAAAGGTCAAATACCTCATAACTCTAGAACTTTGGATAAAGGGGTGGGTGGAAAAAATGTACTTCTGTGCAAAAAAGATTCTGTGTTCTGCCTACCAGAGCTATGGCTCCTAATTTCTGGAATATTCGACCACATTAAGGCTATCTTATCAGCTGCCCTCTCTGGGCAGCTTCCTTCCTCTGAGATTCACACTTGTCCAGACCTCTCCCCACTCCAACACGTGTCCACTGGTCCCCTGTACTCCCATTGCACCCACCTTGCAAGGCCAAGGTCAGATGTTCTTGTTATGAAGCTCAGGCATTGCAGCCATTGTTGCAGTTGAATACAGAAGGTCCCCCAGAAGCCATCGTCCTCCATCCTTGCCCACCTGAGCCCGATGTCTAGCAGACTGGGTGACCTTTCACCTCTGCCTGCTGTAAAGAAACAAGGAGCTGGGCACAAGTGGCTCATAACTGTAATCCTACTACTCAGGAGGCTAAGATCTGAGGATCAAGGTTCAAAGCCAGCCTAAGCACTGAAGTCTCTGAGACTCTGCTCTCCAATTGGCCACCAGAAAACTAGAAGTGGTGCTGTGGCTCAAGGGATAGGGTGGTAGCTTTGAGCTGAATTGCTCCAGCCCAGAATTCAAGCCCCACAACCCATAAAAAAAGAAAACAGAAAAGCAAAAGAAAAAGAAAAGAAAGAAAAAATAACAAGGGAATCACGGACTTGAGCTGTACCCCATGGGATGTAGAGTTTACCAAAGAATTAACTAGCCAATTGCATATGACAGTTATTACATTGAATTTCTTCAATTAGAAGACCAAGTCTTTTCCAGTGTGGATGGTCCTGGAATCAGGCTATAGCTTGACATCGATTTTTACAAAGAAACTCTTCTCTTGGGCGAACATTTGCCTCTGCCCTGTCAAGGGCTGTCGCCACATCTGAGTTATTTGACTTGGCAGTACCACCTAGCATTGGATTTTTATCTTAAATGGAATCCCTAATTGTCACTTGCAATGTCTTCAAAGAGATTACATTCTGGGACGGTCGGAAAACAAGAGCTGTTCTAGACAGAAAACCCGTGCTCAGAGCTGCACAGGGCAAATTTACCAAGCATGAAGCAAATATTTGCAATCCCCAGAGGTTGTGCCCCTCCTGAATGTCAGGTACAGCACCAGCCCTCTGGAAGCAAGGGTGTCATCCTCTATTAGATGCCCACGTCTTCGTCTTGTCCTGAGATACAGGCAGGAGCTCAGCACAGGTCAGGCCAAGCCCTGAACTGGTAGCAGGAGAAATGGATCCCTCCCTTAGGACAGGAGAGAGACACGGAGGCTGGGAGAATGAATGGTCCTGGCCTTACTAATGAAGGATAGAGCTAGGAAGTCATGATCAGGACGTAGCTGACCTCCAGGCCTGGCTTTCTCCTTCCAGCCACAGAAATCAACTAAGGGAAGAAGAAAATATTAGGTCTAATGAAAGCAGGCAACAGATCCAGTGTCAGTGTTGGCCACGTGCCATTGTTCTTGAGAGAGTGAAAGGTGAAGGGCCTGAGTGATACCACTGAAAACCCTGGTACTTGCCTGCACTCCAGCCTAGAATTTCTTCAATGCCAGGAAAACAAGGAATCCTCCTGGATTTCTTACCAGACCCTCACCCCTTCCCATGAGCCTTCTGCCATGACACCCACATGCGGCACTGGAGCAGTATCTCCATTGAAGAGAGATGTGGTGCCATTGACTCATTATCGACCTGCACATTTACTATTATCTGATCTCCAGGGTTTAAACTCACTTCCTCTCCTGGGTTCTTTGATCTTCTCCTCTTTCAGGGCTTCATTCCATTTCTTCTGGGGTCAGCTCCTGCCACAGGACAGGGTTGCAGGAAGGTGATGCTTTTGGTTCTTCAAACATCTCTGTCCTGGCATCTTAAGGCTCATCAGTGATCTGGCTAGATAAAAACACCATGCCCATCCGAGCATTGGGACTCACTAATGTGTGGGCTCTTCTGGGCGGGGGCAGCTGCGCACAAACAAGGGTGCTTATGTCAATAGATGACGTTGGGTCATATCAAATATTGGTGATAATTGGTTGAAGCGTTCCTACCTTCCTGTAGGTTTGTTCTAAGTGGCACCTAATGCACATTACCTCAGTGGCTTGAAACCACACACATGTCTTCTTTTTATAAAGGTTGAGAATCATGTTCTCTGGGTTGAAACCAAGATGTAATTAGGTGTGCTTCTCCCTGGGAGCTTTGGAAGAAAAGTTTTCTCCTGGTCTTTTCCAGCCCCTAGAGCTGCTTTCCTTAGCTTGAGGCCCCTTCTTCTTTCAAAGGCAGCAGCAGAGCAGGCAGCTTCTTCCCTGTCCGCTTCTGTGGCCACATCACCTTCTCCTCATTGCCTCTATGGCTCCTGTTGCCTCTGACCTTCCCATCTTCCATTTCTAAGGACCCTAGTGACTACATGGAGTCTGTCTGGACAATTGGGATCAGTCCTTACTTCCCACACTGCAGTGAGCTCTCAGCCATCTAGGGGAGGGACCTGGCTGTTTTGGTGGCCACGGTTCTGCCCTCCAGGCTCCCTCTTGTCCTGGGTAGCACCGAGCACACCTTCCTTGTCTCCCAGGTGTGGACACCCACTGTACCATGGTTTTAGCCTTAATCAGTGTCTTCCCCACACAGAAACCCTCTGTAGACTTTCCCCAAAGGGAAGAAGCTTGGCTGGCCTAGAGCAGGTTCTCAATGAGTGAAGGAGTCCATCTCATCACCCTGGGAAATCTAATGCAAGCTGAAGGCCCATACCCAAGGGAGCCTGGAATGGAGGAGAACTCAGAGACAGCACAGGGTTAATGCAAAGATCCTCCTCCCCGCACCAGCTCTCCCCCACCTCCACAAACCCTTATGCTGCCTCTACTCTGGGAGAGCTAGCCAAGCACATCTGATTTCCCAAAGCCTATTTTTACAATTCTTCAGTACTAGCGAGCAACCACTGTGGCTATAAATAGAAGCCATGGATTTTATGATCAGAGAAAACGAGTCCATCATATTAAAAAAACACACGCGCGCTATATATAGCCCAAGGATTTCCACAGCCAGGCGTGCTCTCGGTGAGAAGCCCTGGCTGACTCTCCTCTGCCCATGCAGGGCTCCTGGAAATGCAGGGAGACAAGGGGGAGCAGGGGCACGTCACTTTTCATAGCGCCGAGGTTTGAAAACCTACTTTGAAAGGTGGGAAGGGGGGGATGCATCATGCAAAATGTATGGGACCGACGGGGGTCTGTTAGGAAAAATGGAATGGCTGGCTGGGAGAGCTCCTCATTCTAGATTCCACAGGGCACACGCATCTGACTTGAAATACATCAGGCATGCCAGAGAACCAAGGACCCATTGAGCACCCCCAAAACAGTCACCACAGGCACCTCGTTAGTGATTACTGACTGCATGCCAAGCACTTGGAGGCATATATGCCAGCCTCATTGCCTCTCACCGGCTCAGCAGAAAAGACATATTGGTTCTGTATTCAACCTGCATTCCAGATGGATAAACTGAGGCAAGGCGAGGCTGACACCCCCTCCCCACACTCCTCCCCTCTCTGGCCTGAGGCTTGGTCAAGACCTGAGATCGCAGAGGACCCAGTACTCTGAAATGCAGACTGTTTCTGTTCCCATCTACAGGAGCAGTTAACATACGCACCTGTCTGCTCACATCTTCCATCTGGTTTGATGAAACTCAACACGGGACTCTATTTGATTCGTATACTGCTTCTCCCTTCTCCTTCCTCTTTCTCCTACTCAGCAGACACCTCTTAGTTAGGGAGGGCACTGCCTCGGTGGTGTCTACGCATGGGCAGTGATCACGAGGCTCCCGTCCAGAACCAGCTGCTGTGGGTCCATCTGGTGACGACCAGAGACAACCAGGGTCACCTCTGCCTTGCTCATCTCTCCCACAATGGTGGTTTTCCTCCTTTCTGTGCCCTGCCCAGTTTCACACCATCCTCAGATGCTCCACCCCCCCAAAAAAACTCCAGCCCTGTCTTCCTGGAGGACCAGGCTATGCAAAGGGTCAGCATCCAGAAGGGAAGGGAAGAGGGAGAGAGGGAAGCAAGAAAGCAGAGAAGGAAGAGGGGGAGAGGGAGAAAGGGAGGAGAGACCAAATAGGAGGGAAGCAGGAAGGAGGGAAGGAAGGAAAGAAGGGAAGAAGGAAGGATAGAAGAAAGGAAAGGGAAAGGGGCACTGGGGCTGGCAGTGGTAGAGTGCTAGCCTTGAGCAAATGAGCTCAGGAGCAACATCCAGGCCACACAACTGACCAAAAAAAAGTCAAACGGGAAGGAAGGGAGGGAAAGAGGGGAAATCACTCACAAGGTTACAAAGTGCTTCTGTTCAGATTTATTTAATTCCTCTTTTTTTGTTGTTTTAGTTTTAGTCCATTGTGGGGCTTAAACTCAGGGCCTAGATCTGTCTCTGAGCTTTTTGGCACAAGGCTAAAGCTCTGTCACTTTGGCCATTTCTGGTTTTCTGATGGTTAATTGAAGATGAGTCTCATGGACTTGCCTGCCCAGGCTCGTTTCAAACTGTGATCCTCAGATCTCAGCGTCCTAAGTATTCCAGATAACAGGTGTGAGTCACGAGTGCCGGACATTATTTAATTCCTCGAAGCAGTCTCTGAGTTGAGCCTGTGGGTCCCCTTTCACAGATGAGCTGACATGGAGATGAATCTCTTCTCCAGAGAAATAGGCAGAACCAAGAACACTCATGGTCTTCTTGAGATTCTGTTCTGCAGAACTGGTGAGAACATTGCAGCTTGCAAGAACAAACACCAGTCCAAGACACACGAGACACACACTGACTTCTTCTTCCCTCCAAGACAAAGCCAAGTGGAAGTTGGGGGTGGGGACTGTCCTGTGACCATCACCTCCCTTTCCTGTGCTACAGCGCAGAAGCTGGCAGAGCCCTTTGTCTTCTGAAGAAGTATAGCTCCATTGAGCAGCACTCAAAGCAGATTCCCTCCACCAAATTTCCTACATTAAAATTTTCATGAAGTAATATAGGATGTAGTAAAATAACGACCACTCTTCATAGTCCTTTCTTCATATTTTACCTACTATGACTATTTTAAAAATATTTCTCCATGAGTTACATTGATTCCTAAAGAGCAAACTTCTGGAGCTTTGCAACTTCTGCAATTTCACAGGAAAACTAAGAGAAAAGGGGGAGAAAGGCACAAGATGTAATTTGGTGGAGAACGCACACTCAGCCTTTATGTAACACAGAACTGCTTCGTTTGAGTGACTTGGCTCAAAGACGCATTCTTTCAGAGAAGGAATCTTTTTGCAGCGTGTAGCAGTTGGCGTGGGGCAATGGAGTTGAGCAGCACAGTTCTTAACTGCAAGGAAATCTAGGTCTGTGGGGAAGGACTGCATGGGCATTCTGAGGAAAGCTTTCTGTACCCCAGCACAGCTCTCACTCTCTTTATGTCCACCTTTTTGTACATATCATCTAGAAAATGTGCCTCTGAGCTGGGTGCTCGTGGCTCACACCCACAATCCTTCTCACTTAGGACCCTGAGACCTGGAAGACCATAATTTAAAGCCAACCCAGGTAGAAAACTGTGTCACTCCAGCTCCAGGAATAACCAGCAGATAACAATGGTAAAGCAGCAGCTGAGCCAGTGTAAAGCCCTGAGATCAGACCCTAGTACCCAAAGATTTCTCTATCTTCTGTAGATTTGGGAAGGGAGGGAGGGGGATTGAAGGAGGGAATGACGATTATCCTGGGAACATGTGAAAATGCAATGATGAAATCCACCTCTGTATAACGGATGTAAGCTGGTAGAAAAGGGGAAATTAAAAAAAAAAGTTAAAAAGCAAATGTACATTGGTTTCAAATTCCTTCAAACAAATAACTTACAGCTTAACAAAATAGATGACAGGAAGCCAAAACATATTATAGAGAGGAAGCAGGGGAGGAAGGGGAGAGGTGGGGGGAGGAAGGGAAGAGGCTGTTGGGGGCATAAATGCAGAGAGGAAGGGTGGGTGAATGTAGTCATAATATTCAGTGCACAGATGTGAAAATGGAACCTGGGAACTTGAGCGGAGGGGTGGGTTTGGGAGAGAAGGGGGAGAACATTGGAAGGGTGGTGTTGATTAACTCCTTGCTACAAATGCGTAAGCTTAAAGATAATTTCTTTTTGTCAGTCCTGCCTGGGACTTGAACTCAGGGTCTGGGCATTGTCCTTGAGCCTCTTTGTGCCCAAGGCTAACACTCTACCCGTTGGGCCACAACACCACTTCTGGCTTTTTCTGAGTAATTTATTGGAGATAAGAGTCTCATGTACTTTCCTGCTCAGGCTGGCTTTGAACCACAATCCTCAGATCTCAACCCTGGAATAGCTAAGATTACAAGTGTGAGCCACCAGCTCCTGGCTTGAAAGTTATTCTCTCTCTCTCTCTCTCTCTCTCTCTCTCTCTCTCTCTCTCTCTCTCTCTCTCTCTCTCTCTCTCTCTCTCTCTCTCTCTCGCGCACACACACACACACACACACACACACACACACACGAGCAGTGGTGGTGGGGATCCACACTCAGAGCCCCCCCACTTGCTAGGCCAGCACTCTGCCAGGTGTGCAGCCACAACTCCAGCCCCTATACATCTCTTAAAAACAAGTTCTACGGCAATAATATGGTTCCTACTAGCAGGAAAATTAGCCTTTAAACACTGCTTTAATGTTAGTAATTCACTGACCCACTCAGTGTGACTTAAAGCTACAAAATTAGGAATATTTTAGCAGGTGATATTTTCCAGCTCAAGGTATTTATGTTTGGTTTGTCTACACCTAGCAGGTTTGAGATTGCCTTTGTCAAATACTGTAAGGAGAACCCCTAGCAGGGCCACCTCCAGCTCTGCCAGAATACATGATCACACTCTTCAAGTATTCAAAAGAGCAAGCAAAACATTTCAGCTATTCTGACAATGTAAACCAAACCAGTGGGAAAGGCGTACGACTTTGCAGAACACAAGGCCATTATTCAGCGATACTCGCATGCATTCTGCATAAGGCTATTAAATAATTTTTCCTAGAGTGTATTTTTAGGCTATCGAGCTGTGAGAATGCTGATTTCTTCCTGAAACTAATTGGTTATCAAGACTTTACTGAATCCCTGCGTTTTAATTTTATTTGTTTTAAAATCGCAACTAAATTCCTTGTGAGACAAGCATTAAGGAAAATTATATCCCTCACAGCCATGGAGAGATTTGCTATATCATCCTCAGGCCTGGTGAGACTGTAACTCACATCGAGACTGATCATTTCACTCAGGCGAGTTTCCATTGCTGTCCTTTCATTCATGGACTTAGGGAGCCAGCATGCACGGAGAAGCCAGAGCCCCGGGGCCGCTGTCCATGGTGCTGACCAACCAACCCAGCTCCCCACCTCAGTGGCTGCCTGTTGCTCTTCCCTTGGAGGACCACACTTAGTCAGAATTTTGAGCTTTGTTTTAGCTCTGTCACTGTACGTCAGTCATTCTCAACTTCTTTAGAATACATTATAAAATGGACCAGTTGAAAGGGGGCCTCTCAACTTCCCATATTTCATAATTTGGTGAGTTAAAGTTGCCAGCTATGTGAGCGTGTGCCAGAATTCTCCATCTGATTCCACAGGATATCCAACCCCCATCTCAAATTCCACGCAGTATGATGGGCAGTAGAGGTGCAGTGACAGGTGAGTTTAGAAACTCATCACCGTTTGAACTCAGGGCTTCGTGCTTCTTTGGCTTGCTTGCTTAGCTGCTACTCTACCGGAGAAGCCACATCTCCAGTCCAGATTTCTGCTGGTTATTTTAGAGATGGAGTATCACAGAATTTTCTTCCTGAGCTGACTTTGAACCACAATCTTCTAGATTTCTACTTCCTGAGTAGCTGGATTACAAGCATGAGCCATCAACGCCTAGCCTAGAAACTTTTTGGTTGAAACCAATACAAACCACATTAGCTTTGTCAATAAAGTAATTGGACTTTTAAGATTCAAGCAGGAACTCAGATAAGTACATTTGGAGTGAGACCCTTCTACCCACATGTCTATCAAATAGCAACTAAGATGGCTCATAATTATACCCACTCCCTGCACTATTAAACTTGAGCTGTCTTTCCCCCCCTGTGACTTACCTTGAACCAACAACACAAGAGGTAAGGGAGGAGACATCACTTCTGTGAATATGTTACAGAATAATTCGTGTGTTTGTTGCTCACATGTTTTCCTTTGCAGTTTTGGGTGAAGCTAGTAAACTTACTGAAGGTGCCCTCATGACAAGAAACTAAGGACAGCCTCCGGCCAACAACCAGAGAGGAACTAAGAGTATGCTACCAACAACAGCCAACAGACTCAGTGCTACAAGGGCCTGAATTCTATCAACAGTGCTGCAAGTTTAGAAGGAGATCCTTCTCCACCTGAGCCTTGAGGTGAGGTTTCATCTTGGTGACAGCTTTCAGAGGTGCCAGTATAGCTGTATCCACATTCCTGGCTCACAGAGACTGCATTAGACAATGTTTACAGCCACTGAGTTGATGGCAATTTGATAGACGATAAATGGCTTGAAGGGCATAGCCACACAATCCGAGAACTTCTTAGGTCCCAAGTTGTGAAGGGCTGTGGCGGGCTTAGCTGGTGTGAGGTGCCAACCTTCTGACTGTTGAAGCCCATAGATAGAGATCAGCATCATCAAGCATTCCCCCGTTGTAGTGACTTGAATTAGAACACTTCCCAGAATAAAGGGAAGAGAAATTATGGATGGGTACAACAGTAGCTGCTGACAGCAAATAAAACACATTTCTTGCCCATAGTTTAGAGGAAGATGTAGGTGGATTGATAGCACATTAAAATACAATCATTTATGTTCTGCAGTAACAAAGTCCAGGTCAAAGAGGGGCTTTTAATACAGGTTTCAGAGTCAGGATCCAGACGCAGAACAGGAGCAATGCAGGTAAATAAGAAACAGCTAAGAAAAAAAATCAGACATAGGGGACATGAGGTGGAAAAACCCAGGTGCCAGAGAAAATGTGAAACATGTGTTGGATTTCCCAAACTGGTAATCCGATCATCTGGAGTGTGTGTGTTGTGCCCACAGACCTCATCAAAGCCGGGACATAAAGGAGCTTGCATCAGCCAGGACTTCCGTGATGCACCACAGAGTCCATTCTTCGCTGGCTCACAGGTCCAAAGCTGTGCAGTTGTCACTGGTGTCTGGTACGCCACAACACCATGGCTGCCAGTGGGCTCCCATCACCCCCGCCTCTGTGCTAGCCGACCATCGCCTGCTCTGTCAGTGTGTCCAGCAGTAGATTACCACCTGTATCCTGGCTGCATGTGCTTCTTCCCATAACACCTCAGCATCCCTTTTCTCTGATTGGCAGAGCCCGGGTCATGTGTCCCATGTGCTAACTGCAAGGGAAGACGGGAAAACCTGCTGTGGCTCCTTTTCACCCCACCCAGAAATGTAGACATTGTGTGCGGAAACTCCAGATGTAATGAGGTTGTTGAAGAGGTGTCAGCTATCCTCAAGGGACAGGAGACCATGACAGATAGACCTCACAAGCCGACTAATGATTTTACCTCTGTCTTGAGGGATGCCATTGGAAGGGCTAGGCACTAAAATGACACGGTCTCTTCTGTAGTTTAGGAAGCTCACTTGGCCAGCAGGGTGAGGGTGGATTAGAGGCAAGGAGGCCTGATAGGAACCCTGAGGCATTCAGAAGAAGTCTAGGGGCTTCAATAAAGTTGAGATAGTGGAATGGAGAGGACGTATTTGGATGGGGGATAGAAGACACAACGTACTTTCTCTTAAATAGAATGCTCAATAAATTTTCCTGAACATCTTGCTCTCCATCTTAGCAAACCTTGGAGATTCTCTACAAACAGAGCCACACTTAAGTTTTAAATGTATTTTCCCAAAGAAATAGTACAGGGGAATGCATGGAGAATCCGACTGCTATTTTTGTAGCATTGCGTCTGTCACAAGTGGTCTCTACTGAGTCTGAAATCCCTTTAAATAAGATATAATGAGAATGGGGGTTCTTGTGGGAGTTCATCACTCTGCCCTCCCCCTACCCCCAAAATATAAGCACTGAGGAAGTTCTGAGGAACTTGCATATAAGGTGTGAGAGGTTGACAAAACAGCTTGCATAAGAACTCATTAA
This sequence comes from Megascapheus bottae, assembly GCF_031878675.1. Classification (NCBI taxonomy): domain Eukaryota; kingdom Metazoa; phylum Chordata; class Mammalia; order Rodentia; family Geomyidae; genus Megascapheus; species Megascapheus bottae. Next base: position 26,498,072 of record NC_143522.1, read on the forward strand.
CATAAATACTTCCTCTGCTCTCTAGCTAGGGGATCCACTGGGAAGACAAGGAAAGGAAGCCTGAGGTTGCCAGAGGTTTCCTGGAGGAGGTATGACTGGAACAGAGCCTCCGAGGATAAGCAGGATGTGCTGAGGAAAAGGAAACTTGTGGAAAGAAAGCAGGACGGTGGGATGCAGGCAGCAGCACTGAGCAGAACTAGATGACAGAGCGCGGGCTGCCATGTCCTGAAAGTCCTAGCCTACCAATATTCACATTTTTTTGCTATCATCTCCTTAATTGTGGACAGGACCTGTGACTTACTTTTAGCTATAAAACACAGCAAAGGCACCGGGATGTGATTTTGCTGATAAGGTTGCATCCGACTGTGGTTCCATCTTGAGAGCAGATCCTTAATTCTTTGCACTTGCCCACTTTGCTGAAGCAAGCTGATGGAGAGGCGCATGTGTGCTGAGGGATTGACAGAGGCCTCTGGCCAAAAGTCAACGAAGAAGTGTGGTACTTGGTCCATTGTCCCTCGAGAAACGAGAATGTGCCAAGAACATTATGAGAAAAAGCCTTGGTAAGTGTCTCCCCATGGAGCCTTTCAGATGAGACCGTAGCCCTTGCAGACATATTGGTTTCAACCATGAGAGAGACTGTGTAGAAGATCCAACCAAGCTCTCTCTGTATTTCTGACCTTTAATAACAGTGAGATAATAATGACTGCTATTGTAATTAATGACACGATGTGGCCATTGGTTATACAACAAAGGATAACTGCTTCCATGGCTTTGGAAATGTTCCTAACAGTTCTGACCCTGGAGTTTCTTCTTTGTAAATGAATGTCACATGTAGACCAACTCAAGGGTTGGTTAAAGGATTTTAAAAATAAGCAAGAATGGAATGCTGGCAGTCTGTAAGGGTCCTGGCAGGTGTTCAATCAGTGGTTGCTTCTGCTGTCGTCCCCTTGAACAACAACAACCCGACATAAAGGGAAGTCACCCCCAATGGACTCTGACAAGCTGTGCATGGTTTGATGCTCAGTGGAAGAATCAATATGGCCCTGTGAACCTTTCCCAGAAATGAGCTCCAGAATAAGGATAAAAAATAAACAAGTGACCCAAATCTCTCCCGGTGCTTTAAACTCTGCTGTCAGCTCTGCCTACACTGGTTTTCTGATCACACCTCACTAAAGAGATCCCTGGGCCCAGAAGCGCCTGGATTTGGGATGCATATTAATTAATTTACCTTATGCCAGGGAAGAGAAGGGCACCATTGTGCTCATTCTTTTAAAGGCAACCTGCCCAAGTTCATGTTTAAAAAGAGGTTGCATTTTCTTCAGCATTCCTCCATCCTACTTTACTCCCAATTCAGATTACACCCTTTGGATAGCAGTCGTTTTCCAGTTTTAAGACTTAAAATGAGCAGGATAAACATATTCTGTAATGCTTTGCCAGCAAACTTGGCTGTTTCAACAGATCTTAAATCTGGAGGACAGATTTTACTGCAGTTGTGCTTTCTAAAATTACCCTTCCTTCCTTCCTTCCTTCCTTCCTTCCTTCCTTCCTTCCTTCCTTCCTTCCTTCCTCCCTTTCTCCCTCCCTCGCTCCCTCTGTTCTTCCTTCCTTCCCTTCTCTTCTTCCTCCCTTCCTTCCTCCCTCCCTCATTTTTATTGGTGATGGGCTCTGGTGGTCTATATCTATATCTATATATTGCTGCTAACGTTAAACTGGTGGTGTGTCATTATCTGGACACACATTTATAATGGTATAATCATAGACTGGCTTTTTTTCCTCAATGACAAGTTTTTAGATATTTTCCAAGACAGATGATTAACGTAGCAATCCACTATTTCTCCCATTTTTATTGGATAATACCTTCGAATAAACACCACAAAGACCCTAACTCCTCAGTCTTCATTAGAGGAATCGAGCTCAGGAATCTTGACAAGGACTTGGCTTTCCACAGAGCTCCCAATAGAACAAGCCAGTCTCAGGCCCTTCTCCAGCTAATTCATTGAAACAAATCAAAGTCCTAGCAGAGACTTTGGAAATACCCACTTGAGGGAAACTCAGGAGACTTCTGTAAATGTGACTGAGGTAATGGTAGAAGGCTCACTGTAACGCTTGTGTGGCCTGATTCGTGGGGTGGGTGTGCTGAAGAGGCATGTAAGAAATGATTTCATGAAACGATCAGATGTCAGCCCTGTGGGCAGACACATGAGTCACTCTTCACAATCATAGCTTCCTTGTCATTGGAGAATATCAGATTTTTATAGCCATTAGTCTTATGGATGGTTGAGAATAGGAGGAAGAAGAGTGAGAGACTGATAGTCTTTGCATTTTTAGAAATTTTATAGCAATATTTATTTTCTGGAGATTTTATTGGATTACCTCCCTAGAAGAACAGATGATGCTACATTAATATTAATCCTTGGAATTCAGTACTGTATGCTTGAGTGTATACAGGGCAATTAATTTAACAATGCCTTCCAGTTTCACCTCGGGAGCCAAGATCACCATGATAGCACAGGATGATTATAGATAAAAGACTTCAGAGTCATTTTATTTGCAATGACAGGGAGACAAGGCTATTGGTATCTTGCTTCTCACATGGCATATGATCATTAAAAACAAACACACAAGCAAGAGCCAACTCTCATTGAAGACTCCAACATTGCACAAGCTATGGCTGCAGGTAATGTTAAAAATAGATCATGTCTGTCCGTGCTGGGGCCTGGTGGGAATGGTAATGCCGGAGATGAGGACTTGTTTCTGACACTAGAAAAATCAGTGCCACAGATTGAACTGGGAATTAAAGATAATGGAGCCCTTGGTTCAGGATACCCCTGCAAAGGTAAGGCATATTTGAAGCATTTTTCATGATATTTATTTTGTGCCATGGCAGGTGGAATTCCCTGGTATTCTTTTTGATCCTTTAAGAGTCCAAATAAACACAGACCAGCACTAGGATTCTCCAAGCTAGAGCGCAAATATGACTTTGGTTCAGATAGGTTTAGGGCATAATTGAATGTGGAGAATGAATAAAGTAAGAGTCTCAATGAGATCTGAAGGTTTCTCAGGGTGGGGGGAGTTTTTAGGGAGGGGCCTCTGTCTCTTAGCTGGGGAATCAAGCTAACAGGGACCTGAAACTAAACACTTTGCTTATCTCACTGTCACCTGGACACATAAGTAGCTGCAAGAGCAACGTAAAGATGTAAAGACATAAAATGAATTGGCTGCTTCTGCCGCTTTACTTTCCTGGGGAAAGGAATAAAATCAAAGCCATGAGGGCTTTAGGCCAATTAGAAAGCAGAATCTCAGCACACTGTGAACGGGACGAGGCCACGTAGGAACAGGGAGCCTGTTCTCTGTGCAGTGACACCAAGAGCAGAGGTTAATGAACTTGGCCTTTGGCCATGTTATTCATGAAGGGCCGTTCTCCTTTCCTGATCAGGAAATCTTTGCATATGTCCACAGGCTGTGGATTACAGCATAAGCACATTTCCCCTTGACTCCACTCTGTCACACCATGGTATTTGCCATGCAGAAATGAAGTCTGTTTGCATCCAATCTGGCTGAGAACAAAGATAGTGTAGTAGTAGTCACAGACTTTTTGTTCAGAGGCCATTTTGGTTTTCTTTGTGATCCTACTTGGAAAGCAAATTTCTGTTAAGAACATGGTTTGGTACTGCTGCTTTGCTGGGTAGCTGTGCTTAGCTGTGTCTCCCCTCAAATCAGACCCTCATCCCATTCTAGTCCAGCTAGCTGGTCCTCAGGTGCGGGCCCTGACCAATTCAAGTTCAGTCAGTGAATTTTCTGTTGGACATCCCAGCAAAGGCCTCAAGATCGAATTTTACGAATATCACATCCTGGCAAGCACATGGTGATGCTGTATGAGCCATCAGGGTCTAATGGTGGCTCAGAAATGGTCTCACAGTTACTCATTAATGCGCTTCCACACAAGTCCCAGTGGGAGAAGACTGCATGTGAAGACATTTGCAACAGATGTTCACCCTTGAGTTTGCTTGAATTTGCACATCACCTGTCTTGTTCTATGAAGCTGGGAGAAAGCCATTGTTCTCTTTGATGGGTATTAGATCCAGCCACGGGACATTGTAGCCCAAGAGCCTCCTGAACCTGTTCTATTATTTATCTGTGTTTGTGACTATCAGGCAACACACAAATCTCAATAACGGTCATGAGGGACTTTACAGTTCTCTTATTAATTCACTAATATTTTGCTTTTGCTAATAACACACTAATATTTCAGCTTTTGCTGGAATACCAAGGAACTTACTATTAAGGCAGCCCATTTGGTATTTGGAATGCTTAAGTCATCATGACAAATTATTTCTGCAAGGAGCTGGATACTAAATACTTCAGGTTCAGTGGACCATGCAGTCATGTATTTGTGTGTGCTGGTACCAGGACTTGAACTCAGGGCCTCTCACTTGGCTCTCCCAACTCAAGGCTGAGTCTACCACTTGACCCAATGCTCCCCTTCTGGCTCTTTGGGGATGTGAGTCTCATGAGATTTTTTTTTTTTTGCCCAGGCTGAATCATAATTCTCAAATCTCAGCCTCTTGAGAAGCTAAAATTCCAGGCATGAGCCACTGACACCTGATTTGGACTGTGCAGTCTCTACTGTAACTGCAGTAACTCCCAAACTCTGTTCATGCAGGCCCCATAGAGGCAACATAAATGAATGTGCACATAAAACTGTTTACACATGTCAGTGGAAGATTTGGTGAGCTGTAATTTGCCCAGATTGTCCTCGTGCTAAAGTGTTCTTCCTTGTTCTGAGAAAAGCATCTTGTCCCTGGAGGCCTGCTCTAACTTTGGGGCCACACATGCGAGATAATGGAACTCACTGGGCACAGATGTCTCACTGGTGTTGTCCTAGCTACTTAGAAGAATGAGGGCCAAGGACTGCAGTTCAAAGTCAACCTAGGCAGAAAAGTCAGTGAGATTCTTACCTCCAATGAATCAGTGAAAAGCTGGAAGTAGAGCTGTGGCTCAAGCGGTGAAGCATAAGCCTTGAGTAAACAAGCTCAGTAAGAGTGTAAGGCCCTGAGTTTAAGCCGCAATACCAGCACCACACCAAAAAATGGAGAGGGTAACGGAGCTTTCCCATATGAGAAGTCCCCTCAGCTCCTCCAAGTTGATTTTACCTCTTTCCAACCTCTCACTTCTTGCTAGTCACCTTGGCTCGTCTCATTTGTCCTGATTCTGGGTCTTTCTCTACCTCCGTAGTGAGGTCAATAGATGATTCTGATAGGCTCTTTGATGTGGGTATTGCAAAGGAAAGGTTCAAACCTCAATATCTCCTTTCCTAGGTAGATGTTTGACTGTCCTCTGCTTCATCTCACTTGTCCTCTATGGCATCCCCACTCAGCCCTGTCACCCAACTGTCCCAACAAATGTAAATGGGTCAAGCCTCCACTGATGTGGACTATGTCGTTTTATAAATGCCACTACTGAGACCCAGAGGACGGAAGACAGGTCTTTGTCATGTTTGAGTGCCTAGTTCCTAAGGCTGTGCTCAGCTTCAGCGATGTCTCCTTGGAAGTCTAAGGAACTCACCGTTTCTTCTCTTCCCTGTAGCCAGATGGGGTCCCTGAGTAGCAACGGGGACTCATGACTTCCTTCTTGGCTATTGTGTACCTCCCACTTCTGTTATTTGGAGAAAACACAAAGAACAGCAGTGCAATGATGGGAAGGTTTCCTTGTTCTCTCTATACATGTATACACATAGCTTTGGTTCTGCACAGGTCTGCAACCTTTTGATGGACAACTACTCCTTCCCACAGGTTGTGTTGTCAGCCGACAAAGTGAGACCTGGCAGAGCTATGCACCAAATACAAGTTCTGAGTTTTTTCTGTATTGTCACCACTGGATGCCTTGACCAAGTTCAATGTCAAATTGTACCTGTGGGAAGTTCGGGCTGAAGAAACAGTTAGGGCTGCCAACTTGGCATAAGCAAATGGTGCCAGCTGCCATCACTCCTAAGAAATGGTTAGCGAACAGAGCTGCTTCTCTGGATAACACTGGAGAAAGTCAGAATACAGCTGCTGCCCAGGGGTGGGGATGCAAAGTACTTTTTCTATATAAGTGCTGTCTTGGGGCCTTGGTTTCTTAAATCAGTGCTTTACATAGGTAGGTTTACTAGTTTTATCTTTAAAAAAATGAACAAACAGAGGAAATGTGTGGTCTCTCAGCCTAACAAGACCAACAGTAGCTGCTGCTATTTCCTACAATGCCTGAGGTAGACACTGTGAGCTGTTGGGTTGTGAGGCTATGGGTGAGAGCCTTCCCTTGGGCAGGTGGGATTCTCTCTGTAGGGTTGGCCCCTTGCCTCTCTCTCCACATAGGTAGCAGAGGAAAAGAAACTGTCAGGCTGATGAGGCAGGTGGCAGCATGTCTGCAGGTGGTGGGGCTTCTGAGAAATGGACAGGTGTCCTTGTGCCCAGCTCTTGAGTGGGGGGTCCTGGCCTGGGTTCTTAGGCCCTGTGACTTTGGTAAGTCACCTCCATTATCTTCAGAGGACCCATCTTTCCTAGGTATTGAGGTATATTTTAAGCAATCCAGAGAACAGAGTGTCAGGCTGCATGTGCCTTAGCGAGAACGTGTGTGCATATTCGTGGGGTGCCTTACGAGTCAGCAGTTGGTTATGAGTTTTGAGGAAAATGCCCATTTTCCTGAATATGTTAACTAAAGTTTTAAATAAAAGCTTCTTGTGCATTACACATAATTAGAGGTATCTGGATTTGAACAGCAGTGGGCCTGAGAGGCCTCAAATCCAAAAGAAAGCTGGGTTCAGGAGCCCAAAGGCTGGCATCTGGGCCCTGGGGTTGGCTGGGAAGGTGTTGGTGGAACCAGGTGGTGGTTTGAGCTCCAGTGCAGCTGCTCCTAAAAGCAAGGACATCTCTTGGTCTCTGGAAGGTAGGAGGAGCTCAGGGTGGGACAGCAGGCGACAGCCAGCAAAATGTCCAGGAAGGACAGAGACCGGAGGGATAAGGAAGCGCATCGCGTCTTTCACCCACGTCCTCAGGTCCCCAAGTACGCCCCGTGGGAGGGAGCACACACCCACGCTCCTGCAGAGCCCGGACTCCTTTCTGCCTGCCTCTGGGCACCAGGCCTGAATGGGCCACAACGCCGCCACCTGCTGCTGTATTCCCAGGGTGGGGCACCCAGCATCCTCTTGCCACCTGCCCACCTGTACCCCAGCCCCCTGCCCAGATCGGGCTCCCTCATCCAACAGAGCCAGGCTGGGGCCACATCTTCCCAAGTCCCCTCCTAGCGCAGAGGTGTTGGGGGGGGGTGGGGAGGACGTGGAAGGAGGAGCTCCCGCAGCCCCGCAGCCGCCAGCCTTCCCCTCCCGCCCCGCTCCCGCCCGGAGCTCCCCCTCCCCTCCCCTCTCCTCTCTCCCACCCCCGCCCGTCTGCTGCCGCAGCCCTGCTCGTCGCGCGCGCGTCAGCGTGGGCTCCCCGAAGCGAGTCGCTAGGTAACCAGGCTGGCTCCGCAGACCCGCGGCCAGGGAAGCCCGCGCGCGTCCTCAGCTGCTGCGCCGCGGGGCGCGGGGCGCACGACCCTCCCCCCTCGGGGCCGCAGACGCCCGGCTCGCGCGCAGCCCCCTCCCGGGATGCCGTAGTGGCGCCGATCGCCGCGGCTGACCTGCCCCACCCGGGCGGGGATCCCGCCGCCAGCCCCTTCCTCCTTCCCGGCTGGTGCGCGCCGCTCGCTCCGTGCGCGCCAGGGCCGCCGCCGGTAAGCTGCGCTCCGGGGGCGCGAGCTAGGGCGGGAGGTGCCAGGCCGGGTGGCTCTGGCCACCGGTCCGGCCATGTGCTAAAGTTTCTGGGGCTCGGCGCCCTGCCGATGGCGCGGGGCGCGGGGCGCTGGGCGCAGGGGCGCGGTGGGTGGGGCGGCGCTGTCCTGGCCCCTCGCGGGGCGTAGCTCTGTGGCCTCACACGTTCTCCTTTTCTCCTTCTTTCCCTCCGCGTTGCTTCCCCGAGGTCTTCCCGCCAAGCCCCGGCGCGGGGCATGAGGAGCCCCCGGGGATCGCCAGGAGACGACCTGGGTGCGTGCACACCTCGCCCGCGGCTGACCGGGACATGAGCGGCGCGCGCGGGGGCCAGCGCCCGGCAGTCAGCCCCGGCCAGAGGCGGCGAGAGGGTCCGAGCTGCTGGAGAGAATGAGGCAGGAGCCGGCGGCAGCCTCGTCGTCCTCCTCCTCCTCCTCTACCTCCTCCTCCTCCTCCTCCTCCTCCTCGCCTTCTTCTGGTTCCGGCGCCCCGGGCCCGGGTCGGGCTGTGGCTCTGCTGCGTGCCCCGCGCGCCCCCTACTCGCCTCCGGATGCTCTTCTCGGTAAGCCAGGCCCTTGGCCTCGGGAACAACGCCCCCATCGCAGGGCTTAGAGGCTGCCTCTGATTCCCCCCTAACCCCCCGGGAGATGGGGAACCTTCAGGGTTTCCCTTTAAATCTGTCCATTCCTTCTGCCCCCCAAACCCTGTCTGGACGCCGAGCTGCCTTGGCGCCTTCGAGCCCCCGGCAGTGCCTCCTGGCTGGGGAGATGGATGTGGGCTTGACACGCGAGGAGGGACCTGTTTGGCCCAGGTAATGGCAAGAGTGAGTAGCCGGGGCGGACTCAGCAGCGGGGACAGCTGAGACTAAATGGGTTTCCAGACCGCACGGATGGTGCTGGAGGCAGTGAGCTTCACACCAGCTGGGAGAAGTAAGACCCTCTTCCTCCACCGCGCAGATGAGGAAACTGAGGCCCAGGGGGACTGAATGACTTGATCAAGGTCACAGGGCTGGAGGAGGTTAGGTGGACAGCAGACTTGAAAATCAAGGATACATGTTGTACTTGTAACAAATCCACCCACCCACCCCGTGTTTTCTACTAGCTTCTATCTCAACCCCCCCCTCTCTCTCTCTCTCTCTCTCTCTCCCTCTCTCTCTTTCTCTCTCTCTCTCTCTCTCTCTCTCTCTCTCTCTCTCTCTCTCTCTCTCTCTCTCTCTCTCTCTCTCTCTCTCTCTCTCTCTCTCTCTCTGTGTGTGTGTGTGTGTGTGTGTGTGTATACTTGTTCTGTTTAGGAACAAGAGGTGCCCGTAGCATGTATCTTTCGGTGCATCCTTCAGTTCATTGCTGATAGCTCCTATCTAGTGTGTATGTGTGTGTAAAGCTTCTTCTTTTAGTTTAGGGAGGAGGATATGTTTTCCCACTGTCTTCCTCCCTGCGATTCCTCATCTAAAGCCTCTGAAGTGAAGGAAGGGAGCATCGGGCCCTCCTGTGAGTGTGTCCTCTCCGTGCTGTGTGCCCACCGCGTGCTTGGCTTCATCACCAGCCCCCAGACCTCCCCCCCCCCCCAGGACAGTCACAAGCACCTGCCCTTGTGTGTGAAGTCTTGGAGGTGGTTACTTAACAGGGACAGGGACTCATCCCAGATGGCCACCAAGCAGGGGCTACCCCCCACCCCCAATATCTTGGCTCATTTTTTTGACATCCCTGTGTGTCTGCACAGCTTCATAGCTCCTAGCCTAGAAGAGTATGGAGAGGCTTTAATGGTAACTTAGCTCCCTTCCTTCCCCCTCCCCCAGCTTCTAGGGTCTACAGCTTTTAATTGTTTGCCTAAGTGCCTTGAGGCTGATCACACAGGAGAAGCCATTGGAATCATTGGAGCCTGTGGGCTTGTGAGCTGCCTGTTTAGATCATTGCTTCCCCAAGAGTTGAATTTAGTTATTTTACACCACCTGAACCATGGTGGTATCCATGCAAGGAATGATGCCAGTTTGAGGACTAGTGAGTTGTAGGCATGGGCTTTGGCATGTGGGCACTTGACCATGGTGTGTGGGCTGGTGAGATGCAGATGTGTGGACCAGACACTCTACGGAATAGATTGTTGGTTTCCAAGAAGAGGACTTTGGGTCAAAGGTACTTGGAGGTTCAGGTTTAGCCCAAAGCAGTCAAAGCTGTGCCCTGCTTTAGAGGATTGTTTATCAGCTTAGTGTATGGTGGCTATAAAATGTCTTAAAGTGCCAGATTAGAGTTGTGGGTTAGGTTAGGCATTTGAGTAAGAGAGAAGATATTAGCCCCTGTGATCTGATAAATTAACAGTATATCTAGATGCTCTGGTAGGCTAGAAAGAGGCAAGGCCCTTGAGCCTTCCTGGCCCTCTCAAAAATAGAATATATCCATCGTATTTATGTAGGTAAAACCTATATAAATCAGTGCCAGGAAATAAAGTGGTGCTTTTTATCTCCTACTTGTGCTATCTGTTGGCAGTGTTAGTGGCAGAGATGAGCTTACGAGACCTTGGATTCAGAGTGGCTATGACAAGGAGGGTGCATCATGAGGTTGTTTAGACCCTGATTTCTTTTCTGTTTGGCTGTTGATTACAGCGACATGTACCAAATTGACCTATGGCTGTGAATGGTGCTGTCATCAGGCTTTTAAAGATGTATATTAATGAACCTTTGAAAGTATTACTGAATCCCCCCCAAAATAGGCAGATTCTATCTCCCCCACCTTCCTCCCCCCTAAAAAAACAACCCAAATCTCCCAGTGGGTTTGGTAGCTGCTTGAAATTCACAAAACCAGAGCAAAGCTTTCCTTTTTGACACACTCATAGAGTCTAGGAAGAGAATACATCTTGTATGGGGATGTAAATCTGTCAGTGTTGTGTGTCTTAGTGCCTCATCATTGGGAAGCTTTTGAATAAAAATGAATGAAAGCAGAGAAACAATCTTCATTGGGTTCCTTGAGAAAAGGGAAATGAAATCCTGAAATAAGGATTTTCGGATCTTCCATTAGTGGCATCCAGAGCTGGATTACACAATTGACCATGACTCTCCACTCATGGCATTTAGGTTTTTCATTGCATCTTGTTCCTTTTTGTTTTGTTTTACTCCCTCTCATGCTCCCAACCCAGCAGGAAAATGAACAGTTAAGAATACATTCTTCCACTTCAGTTTTGTTTTTGTCTTACTACCTGCTTGTTTTCTGGAAGGTGTCAAAAGCTGAGTGCTTCTCCACCATACGTAAGAGTGGCTTCTAGATGGAATTGTGTGTGTAGAAAGGCCTTGACTTCTTGGTGGCAAGCTGGAGAGTGTGTGGTAACCATGAGGCATTTACCATTTCTAACTCAGGAGTTTGGACCTGGGGCTCTTTGGCGGATGGCATGATGGGGTGTCTGTGTTCAGATGCTGCAGTTGGGACATCTACCTATAGGAGTGGAGAGGAACAGAGTGCCCCAGAGGCCTCGGGACCATTTCTGGGTCTTCTGGCCTGTGGCTTTGTGGCCTGGGGCCATTGATTTTTATTCCCCAGCTCTGGGTGCCTCTAGGTGCAGCTGTGTATCTGAGTCTGTTCCTACATAAGGAGCCCCTCCAACTCTAAGCTCTCAGAATCATCAGAATTTGGGTGCAGCTGGTTATTAATAGCTTCGGAATGCTCCAGTTCTAAGGTTATATAACATTTTCAATTAGACATCCATTTTTACAATACAGTGCTTGGACTTTAGGAGATACAATTTTCTTTTCTCTTGTGGACACTCCATGCCTTCAAAGTGGGAGGGTGAAAATTCGGCTGTGAAGGCGACCGCATCAGCTCTTCTTCTGGAGCTCCCCTGGCAAGGTGTGGTCTTGTGGTGGTATAGTGTCCTAAGACCCTCCGGAGGGTCTCGTAGTCAGAGATGCAGAACTAGTTATGTAATGTGGGTCAGGGGGATAGGGAATATGGCATTCTATTTGTATAGCTTTCCAGTCCAAAGAGGTGATTTTACCTCCATCTGTTCCTGGAAGGTAAGGAGGGTGAGTATGTAATTGCTGATTGCATTTGTTTTGAAAATGGAAGAGTACTTTCATTAGAGCCTAGAAGTCAGCTGATGCCGGAAAACGGTGAGAAGTTCATGGATTTGGCAGCACAGGTGAGTGTTCTGGGTCACTCATTGCCTGGGGTCAAGACTTCAGGTACAGAGGGCAGCCACCATTTTGGGTCCATCGAACTCGGAAAAACCAACCTGGTGAGCAGAGCTCTGTGCCCTGGAGCAGCTGGCTCAGACTCACACAACTGGCACGTGGCAGAATCCAGTGTGATCTTAGGTGTATCCTGCTAAGATGAGCCCATGCCCATTTCTACTGGTGCTGCGTTATATCAGGTAACCAAACCATGTCCTTCCTCTCCCATCTCTAGAGAATGCCATGCCACTTAAAACAAATTAAAAAAGCACAAAGGTGTTTTACCATCTGGGGAATTGAGCTGTTGAGCTGGTGGTGGCCTTCTGAATTCATTGTTTTTTAGGACATCAGATTTATTTTAACTACATGTTGTCAAATTGATTCACTCCCAAAGAGATTAAGAAACAAGCCAAGTTTAACCTTAGCAAGGTTAGTGTTGGTAGTTCTTTTGGAAATGCTCAGTTCCACATCATCCCGGGGTTCTGTGAACAATGGTCTCAGGCTGATACCTGCGACTCTCTGGTGAGCGCTGCTGACCCATGCCTCCCGACAGGGGACACACCAGAGTTACAGAACGGAAGCCTTCTGAGGATAGTTTCTCCTCAAGAAGCCTGCAGTTTCATCTTCCCAGTCAACAAAGTGGAGCAGGAATGGACAGGGGCTACTATAAGGTGTCACAGGCTCACCCACAGCCCTTAGGAATTCCCAGGAGCACGTCCAAGTTTGGAAGGAATAGAGATGCCATTGAATCAGATGTGGAGTTGCTCCAGAATGCTCAGCTACTGTGTGCAGAATGGCCCAAGTGTCAGCCATTCCCAGGACCAGAAACTCCAGGTTCCATGGAGGCCCACAAGGTATGGTCCCTGAGATACTTTTTAGTCCCTCCCTTGACTCTGGTTATTTTCACATGCAGTGGAAAATACTTCTAGCTCTGATGCCAGCCTTGTCTTTCTAGTGGTGTGCGTGTGTGTGTGTGTGTGTGTGTGTGTGTGTGTGTGTGTTGCACACTAGGGCTTGAACTCAGAGCTTGGGTGCTGTCTGATGCTTTTCACATTTCCTGCTCAGGATGGCTTCAAACTGTGATCCTCAGATCCCATCCTCCTGAGTAGCTAAGAATAGCCACCAGTACTTGATTTCTAAAACAGAGTCCTCTTTGGGGCTACCAAGTTGCTTATGTATCAAAGCCTCAAGTTTGGTGGCTGGTGATTCATGAGGAAAAAATAGAATGGGAGAAAACTCAGGGATGGTTCATCTGTGATCCATAAAGCACCATACCACAGCAGTCAGCACGGATGTTTGATGTCATAAATGAGTTCTATCATGGCAGGTCTCCCGTGAGATCTACAGAGTTTGACTCTTAGATTTTGAGCGAAGAGGCTGGTGCCTGGACTCTTCAGCCTTGGGCCAGTTTTCTATTCTGTGTGCTAATTACAAAGTAGAAAATGCAAACGTGGCTATGCAGAGAGTGGAGATCTGGGAAGCAGCCGAGTCCAGGGGCCATGATCTGTGTTAACCTCAAAGTTAATTGTAACTCCGGAAGTACATGTGCTTTAATATCCACCTACAAATAGATTCAAAGGAAGTATTTTAGTGGCTGGAGCTCAGTGGAGATGACTTTCTGTGGCTAATGCCTGTACCTGCTTGGGCTCTTCTTGGTAGACTAGGAGAGTTGTGGCTTAGTATCTGCATGGTTTAAACACCACAGTGGACTGGCATGTTGGAAACTTGACTTCAAGGTCAGAGGGTGAAGTTTCTCAGGGGACCCTGGCTTTTCAGTCAGTTCACTCCCTTAATAACCTGTGGTAAGCTGCGATGTGTGCCTCATTTAGCATCACGGAGCTAAAGAGCAACTAGGGAATGCCCAAGGCATTTTCCCATCATCCCTGGATTCTCAGCTCATGTCATCTGGCCATCTGAACTGTACACATTGCTTTATCCTGCCACAGAGAAACCATTCCTGTTCTGATTGGCCTTGAGGCTGTACCCCCCAACCCCAGATTCATGTGGCCTTCTAGAAAATGAGTGCTAATGATAGTCATCATCTTTTAATGATTAGTAATGACAAGTCTTGGTTTGTGGGATTTTTTTTTAACTAAAGTGAACGTGCCCGGAGAGTATCATTTTGAGCTTGAAATGATTCATAAATGTCTATGCTTTGCTTCCATTTGCTGAGAGAGCTTTTTATTGAATACTTCTTTTTAAACAAAAATAAAAGCAAAATAAAACAGAAGCCCAGCTTTGCGAAGTGCAAATCTAAAGGTAGAAATGAAAGCCGGCATCCCTTTTCCCATCTGAAAAGCAGGAGTGGGAAACCCCACCTGATTCCCTTAAGAAAGATTCGAGATCATGCTTCCATCATTTTTGCCAACAAGATCAACATTGCTTCCATCTGCAATGTCCCTGAGGATGCAGCTTCTATCCTGGGGCTGCTTGTCCTTAGGCTCCAGGAAACCCCGCTGCATCCCTCCTGACCGCTGTGTCCTTCTGTGTGGGCCTGGCACTCTCTTGGCCACCAGCAGTGGTCCTCTGTCTCTGGTCCTATCTGGTTACAAGGATCAACCCCAATCAGACAGATTTCACCTGTCAAGAACTTGGTAGCATCATTCTGAGCACTGAGCACCAGCTAAGCACTGCTGGCCACTGAGGTTCTCTGGGTAGCCATAGACAGCTTCAGCGTGTCATGTCCTGCTTCCATCCCAGTGCACCTGCTTAGCTGGTGTGGGGTGGAGGTCAGCCTTGGTTAGCGATTAGGGGATCTGTTGGTCATTCCTGTTTCTTGTCTTGGCCTGGGTATCTGGGGACAAGTTATGGTTCTTACTCTCGCCTTCTGCTGGTGAGACAAAAATGGTGGGGGAGGGGGTACTATGAGTTTATTGAAATGCAGGTTCCAGGGCCTTGTCCCCCAGCTTGCTTAGTCTGAACACTTGAAGGTAAGGGTCTTTAATACGCGTGTATGTGCACATACATATATATTTATATATAAACACACACATATATTTATATATACATTTTAAAATCTTCCCTTGGGTGCCCAACAGATCTCCAGCAGTAGCAAATGCCCTGTGCAATCTCATCTCCTCTCTCACCCTGCCTCCTTGCTTCTGCCTCCAAAACACCACTAAGGCCCATCCAGCCACCAGGCCTTCTCTTTGGGGCTGTGGGCTCCGAGTTGGTGGGGTGCAAGGAGGGTGAGACTCATTCTGCTGCTGGAAAGCCCATAGACATGATTCTCTTATGCCCATGAGGCTAGACTCCACTCCCAGGACCCATCGTGGTGGGGCTGGCTTGAAAGCAGCTCTTTAATTCCAGGCTTGATGTCACAGGGTGACTCATCACTGGACTAGATTATCAACATGGCTCTAGACATCTCTTTTGGAGGGAGTTTCTAGAAATAGACTGAATTTCTCTTGGGCTAGATGATCCTGTTGCCTTGTGCCTCATAAGGCAGTTTTTTTTTTTTCCTTCAGTCAAAGGGCTTGAACTCTGGGCCTGGGTGCTGTCCCTGAGCTCTTCAGCTCAGGGCTACCACCCTACCCCTGGAGCCACAGCACCATTTCCATTTTTTAGGGCTTAATTGGAGATAAGAGTCTCACGGACTTTGAACTGCACTGAGATCCTTAGATCTCAGCCTCCTGAGTAGCTAAGATTATAGGCGTGAACCACCACCTGACTGGCCAGTTTCTTTCTTTCTTTCTTTCTTTCTTTCTTTCTTTCTTTCTTTCTTTCTTTCTTTCTTTCTTTTTTCTTTCTCTCTCTCTCTCTCTCTCTCTCTCTCTCTCTCTCTCTCTCTCTCTCTCTCTCTCTCTCTCTCTCTCATTCTCTCTCTCTTTCTTTCTTTCTACAGTCTCCCTACTGGGGCCCAGCAAACCACACTCAGAAATATTAGCTACTATGGTGACCCTCTTGGAGACTGGCTGTCGAGGCCAGCCAAGCACATGCCTGGGGAAGATGTGGGGTTTTTGAGATGAATGCATGGTCAGATGGTTCATATTTAGCCCTCAACGCAGCCAACCCAGCAGTGGCCATGGATGCTTCCTTTGGCGCCCCCTGCAGGTACTTTTCCTTTACCTGACCCATTGCAGCATCTTCTCTCAGACTACCATTTGATGTGGCCGTGTTGTTCACACCCATGGATGTGCTGACATTGCCATAAGGTAGGGTGTTGTGGGAGATGAAGGCAAATGAGGTGGCCTCTCTTTGATGGACAGTTGGGAAAGCCTCTTCTGTAACTTCCGACAGTTAACTAGTGTGACTGCACCACCCAGAGAGGGTGGAGTTGGGGAAGGGGGTTAGGAATGGGGAAGTGGGGGGATAGGACGTGAGCCCTGAGAGGGGAGTTGGCAAAGGAGAAATGAATTCCCAGCTGGAGGGAGAGGAAACTGGGCAGGGGTGGGGCCTGAGGGTTGGGGTGTTGTAGGCTGCAGTGGGGAACCAAGGCTGCATAACAGGAGACAAGGCTTGAATAGGAACTTAATGAGTGTCCCCTGCCTGGAGGGTGACTTAGGAGTGTCTGAACAGGGATGAGGGTTTTCAGAGGATAGCTTCTCCCTGAATTGTGACTATTTCCCTTACCCCTTGTAACCTCCATGTTAGAGAATAGTGATGGTGAAGAAAATGTTCAAGAATCCTAGACAAGAATGTCGGTAGGGGTCTGGGTGTGGTCTCCATTTTCTCTTGACTGCATTGTTTCGGGCTTGTCTGTGTCTGTCTGCTTAGACCCCAGCTCTCCCGACCTTGCTGGGGCCCACAGAGAAAGCCAGGGAACTGCTGGCTCCAGGGCTGGCTGTCCAGCCCGCGTGAACTCCGGCCAACAGGAAATGGAGCAGGCAGTGTCCCAGCCTGATTCACCGAGCCGTAGGTCTCCCTGCGCCTCTGCAAATGCATTCAGGCTTCTCTTGGCCTGGAAACAAGACTCTCAGACCTACATCCACAGCTGAGAAAATCCAGGACACGTGCTGCAGCCAGCTTCCCCGAGCTTCCACCAGCGGTGACTAGAATAGCTGGGAACAAGAGGGACTGTGTTGGGAGCTACTCTGACCCTTTGCTTTGAAAATAATGTGCTGGGCAGAGCAGGTGGCTTGTGCAGACCTACTGGGCCAATGGGACTGGAGGAGACACTTCCCGGGGTCATAGTTACTCATCACTACATCTGTCTGCTCCCTCCACCTTCTCATTTCTACAGGGGAGGAGAAAAAAGACCATTCCGTAAGTGGTGAATTCTTGGCTGCTTTCTGGGAAGGGTGGGGCTGGCAAAAAGCCTTCTTCAAGACAGGCTGGTGTTCTCCTCATCTCAAGGGCAAAACACTCAGGCACTTTGCTTCTCTGTCAGAACTGTTCAAGAGGACTTCTGCCTCCTTTCGGGGAGCTGGAGGGATGAAGCCCCTGTCAGTCACTAGTCCCAGTTAGAAGTCAGTCAGCAAACCAGGGCCTACACATGCCATGAAACCCAAGGTCATGCTGGGAACTGTGATGAAAGGGGCATGAGCAGCTCGGAAGCCAGCTGTGATCTTTGGGACTGGCCAGGGCCCAGAGCTGGCACATACCCACCTGCAGATGGACACCTTGTGCTCACAATTCCCTGTTGCCAACAAGCGTGGAGGACGTGGCCTTGCCTGTTCCTTCTGTTCTTCGTGGAAGGTGGGTTCAGAGCCAGGCGGCTGGCAGGACCAGGGCTAGTGGGCCCTGTCTGGCTCCTTGGTGTTTTGAAGCTTGTGTGGGTGTTTCAGGCAAGGGAGGAACTCAGTGGCAGGGATATCAGAGCAGAGCCGAATGGTTGCCAGGATCTGGATGTGGATCGGTCTAGAGGATTTTGTGTCTTCTCAAAATCCTAGAAGGCTTCCTGGGGAAGCCATACACCCCAAGTCGCTGAGCTCCTTGTGTGTACCCCTTGGGGTAACCCAGATGGTTTTCTACATCAGCGTCTGTAGCTGGCCTTCTGCTTATAACTCTGCCCTCTGGAGCCCCAGGATCTGGGCGGGAGCTTTCTTGGCACCCACCTATGAATCACTCCCCAGCTGTTTGTGGCTGGATGAAGGGTGCCGTCGGAGAAGGGTGTGCTCAGAATCCACCAGCTGTTCCCTCGTGGGACCCTGGCCCTCCCAGCTGTCTGCACCTCCTCCCCTAGGTTCTCTCAGTTGCGGGAGCAGCTGATGGGCCTGTTGGCTGACTTCAAAGCAGGAAAACAGCTTTACTGGGCACTTCTGTAAGGCCGGTTCTCGCTCATCAGATACAACCATCATGGCACTGTAGAACATGCTGAAATGTAAGCTGGCTGCTCTAGGTTATTCGGCTAAAACTTGGTCATGTGTAGGTTAGATAAGTTATCATGCAGTCCCACACGTTGTTGCAGTTTTGGACAGAAGTAATGCACTAGCTGAAAAGTAATGTATTTCACCACTTTGGGCTGATTTTTTGTTGTTGCTGGGTTTTTTTGTGTTGAGTTTGTGTCAGTGCTTGGACTTGAAGTCAGGGCTTCGGTATTTTCCTTAGCTTTTGTTTTTGTTTTGTTTTGTTTTTTGATGGTGGGGCTTGAATTGGGCCTGGGCGCTATCCCTGAGCTCTTCAACTCTCCCTACGCCCCACTTCCTATTTTCTAGAGGTTAATTGGAGGTAAGAGTCTCAGGTCCTTTTGTGCTCAGGCTGGCTTTGAATCTTGATCTGCAGATCTCAGCCTCCTGAGTAGCTAGGATTACAAGCGTGAGCCACCGTGCCCGGCTTCCTTACCTTTTTTTTTTGCTCAAGACTACCACCTTAATACTAGAGCCACAATTCCACTTCTGACTTTTGAGGGAGTAGATAATTGTAGATAAGAGTCTCACTGATTTTCTAACTGGGCTGGCTTCAAATTGTAATCTTCAGATCTCAGCCTCCTGAGTAGCTAGGATTGCCGGCTGGGCCACCAGTGCCTGGCCATTGGCTGATATTTTAAAGAGAGAAGAAGCCAAGTGCAGTGGCTCACACCTGTAATCCTAGCTACTCAGGATACTGAGATCTGAGGATTGAGGTTCAAAGTCATCCCAGGCACTAAAGTCCATGAGACCACTAGAATACTGGAGCTGAAGAGATCAGGGACAGTGCCCAGGCCCAGAGTTCAAGCCCCACGACCGACAAAAAAATAAAGATAAATAAATAACAGAGAGAGAAGAGCACAGCAGAGTTGTTGAAACAGTCCTCTTGGGGTAGGGTGTGTGGTAAAGCAGTGGGGAAAACACGGGGGCATCCAGGACAATGATGATGAAGACATTTTTTGAGTGTCAACTTCTTTTGTTTTCCTGGGCAAGCGCCTTGTGCTTCCCAGGTCCTCTGGCCCGCAGCTGATTGACAGCTCTGTATGAATCCCTCACTGGCGTGGTCACTTCTCAGCAGGCTCCCTTGGCTGTCCACGCTTCCAGGCTGTGCACCTGTTCCTTGAAGCCATTTACAGAGGTAAATGGTAGTGTTGGAAAGATCTGGATGTAAGTCCAAGCTCATTCTCTCTTTCTGGCTCTTGACCCATCTGCTGTAGCCTTTGTAAACACTGTTTTCCTCTTCTGAAAACAAAAAATGGCATCGGGATGGTGGTGAGTGACACAACCTCTCGAATCGTGGGTGCTCACAATGGTACAGACACTTGGAAGTCTCTGCAAGCTTCATCGGGACCACTGCTCTATGGCAATGTTAGCCTTGAGGTCATTCCTGTCTCACGTGTGAAGAAGTTAGGGTTCAGCCTATTTGTGGCTGATATAACAACTTCTCCAGGACAGCCATATACATTAACACATTCACATCGTGTACATACTTTCACATATTTCTTGCGAACAGTCTGACTTAAAGTACAGTGTATGCATTCTGAAATACTATGGTGAAGCCTCTTTTAAGTTATCAGCATATACTTTCACAAACATGATTATTAAGATAGTGAGATAAGTTCTGTCTGAATGGTGGTACTAGTGAGAAGGGCAGATGAACAGGGAGAGAGGGAGGGTGAGTATGGTGGAGATAATTGACTGTGGAAGTGAGACTTGTTGAGATTTGATTTGAGAAGGGGGAGGGGAGATGGGGAGGGGGATTCATCTGATCAAGATACTTTGCATGCAAATATGGACCTGGTCAAAATGAACCCCCTATAGAACTAGTTGGTGCTAAATTTAAAAATGTAAAGGGACACAGTGGCTCACACCTGTAATCCTAGCTACTCAAGGGGCTGAAATCTGAGAATCAGCAGCCTAGGGCAGGAAATTCTGAGACTCCTCTCTCCAGTTAATCAGCAAAGACCTAGAAGTGGGGCTGGGCTCCTGAAGAGTGCTAGCCTTGAGCACAAAAGCTCAGGAACAGCACCCCGGCCCTGAATTCTAGCTCCAGAACTGGCAAGAGAATGTAAATATTTATCACTGTGCTGATACCTATTTTCTGAAAGAAAAAAAATCCAAACAGAGGCTTCCAAGTCTAGTTCCATCCACTTTGGTCAGTAGCCCATGTTGGAGTTGACTGGGATGGAGCCACCTAGTAGAGCCTTTCTCGTCTGGCCCTTGGGTTGGATGAAGTGTGCGGCCAGTGTGGGAATCGGGGTGGGATGGGGCCGACAGCCCCTGCATCCTTACAGTGGTAAGGATGGACATTGGGAGATCCAGGGGGTGTGGAGGCCATCTGGGCTTCTCACATGTGCTCAGGGCTCCACTGTATGTACACCCAGTGAGTAAGCATGGCCTTCAGTGTAAGGTCAGAGGCTAGTTAGCATGGGGACAGGCAGACTTGGTCTCCTGATGGACCCTATGTGAAAGCATCTGTTGTATGCCTTAAGTATCATGGAGAGTGCAGGTCCTTGCACACAGCTCTCTGTGTAACTGGAGCTCTGAGAGCCAACCAAGAGCCTGGGATTGTGTCTGTGGATGGGAGCCCTTGGTTCTGATTCTGGGACAGATCTCTCCTCATCCTGTCTTCCTCACCTCCTTCTTTACCTGCATAGTGGCCTGTGCTTTCTGAGTACTGAGTACTTTTGAATTCATAGATAATTTAATTCATCTAGATAAAGAAAGAAAAGAGAGAGAGGGAAGGAGAGGGGAGGGGAGGGGAGAAAGTGGAAGGAGGGAGGAAAAAAAAGAAGGAAAGGAGAGAGGGAGGGAGGGAAGGAAGAAGAGATAAGCAGTCTTTGCTTTGTGATACACAAGTGAATTTAAAGAATGCACAGATGTGATATATTTTAAAATATTAAAGTGTTTTCCTCAACTCTTAATTTTTTCCCTTTTGATTAAAAAAAAAGAAGTGAAAAGGTTTTTTTATGGTCTCTGAGTGAGCACTGTGTCTATTGCATCAAATGCAGATGCCTCCCCCTCCCTTCCCTTTTCTCCCTGCCCCTCCTGTCTCCCTGCCCCCTCCTAATCCCAAGGAAAGAAAGGCTCCAGTCCCTGAGCTCCCAGCTTCCTCTCTCCAGGCCAGCCTCAGGACTGTTGCTGCCACCCTGACCCTCCTGGCTTTGGGCCATTCAGTAGGGAGCCCCTTCACTGCCTTGGGAGAAGGGACATTGGCAGAGCTCTTTGGAGAGCCGCCCTCCACCCCCCCGCTTTCCTGAAAGCTATAGAGGGGCTGCAGCATGGAGGAGAGGCTTCTATTGAAGATGCTGCTTAGTAACGAGCACAAAAGGCTATGGAAATCGCATACCCCAAGCTAGGCTAGAATCGTCCACTCTTCCATCTAGGAAAGAACTTGTGTGCCAGGCTCATGTAGGCATTCCCCAAGATTGGTTTCTGTCCTCATTGAATGAAGATCAGCAAGGCAAAGAAACAAATTGACTGAGGGATATTTCAGGCAGGTGGAAGGTTGTTCCTTTAAGGAACTTAGGTGTCGTGGAAGGCAGAACAAGAGCCATAGCCTGGCAGTACCAGGAAGGAATGGAAACCAGGAAACCATCTAGCAAACCAGGGTTCCCCCTTTCCGGAACCCCCAGTCTCGCCATTCATACTGCTCCCACCTCTCTTTTGTGTATTACAAAGCCACATTGGCTTTCTTGCTTTCTCCTCTGAACACATGATCAAATTATGATCACCCCCCAAATGGCAGCCTTCACCCCAGGTCTTTGTGACCACAGAACTCCCTCTGCATCTCTGGGGCCTCCATCCTCAAGAGAGAACCTGAGAGGCCTGCATGGGAGGTAGGCCAGGGACCTGTGGTGAAAGAGGGTCCCTTGGGACTGTGATCAGAACAGGTTACCCTGAGAAGGTGTACAGGTTTGGGTGACAGGCAAGACACCTTCCAGTTCCTTTGTCTCAGGTCTACGTCATGGCTTAGGGTGACTGTACGCCTGCTTGCGGGTGGACATGGATGAAGAATTCTGCTAAATTGAGGAATTGGTATACAATAGCTAAGTCTTCATTTCTCTTTGCTGTTAGCATCACATGATAAATCATTTTTGAAAACAGGAAAACCTTAATATTCAGAATTGTTGCACATAATTATTTTTGATGAGTTCATTAATTAAAAATAATCAGGGGTTCAGGCTGGGAGTTTGGCCTAATGGTAGAGTGCTTGCCTAGCATGCACGAAGACCGGGGTTTGATTCCTCAGTACCACGTACATAAAAAAAAGCCAGAAATGGTGCTGATACTCAAGTGGTAGAGCTCTAGCCTTGAGAAAGTCCAAGGACAGTGCTCATTGGTAGAATGCTTGCTAACATGCACGAAGACCCTGGTTCAATTCCTTGGTACCACATACATAGAAAAAAAAGCTGGAAGTGGTGCTGAGGCTCAAGTGGTAGAGCTCTAGCCTTGAATAAGTCCAAGGACAGTGCTCAGGCCCTGAGCTCAAGCCTAGGACTGCCCCCACACACACACAAAAAAGAGGATTATCAGTTGAAAGTGTGCAGTCCTTGTTTTTCTCATTTTGCCATAGCCTGACTGGTGCTAGCCAGGAAATGCTTTGGAGACCTGTGGTGTTGGGGGCCTGGAGGTCACTCATACTTTGGCAGAAAATTGTTAAGATCTGGCTGTGTCCACAGCCAGCCAAGTCCGGGGTTCAAGGAAATGGCATGACCCAGCCTGCGACTTAGAAAGACAATCCTTTGGTAGCAAGAAAGTAAAATGTGCTAATTAGGAGTTTACACCAGCTAACATTTCTAAAGCAGGTGGAATCTCCAGTTGATTGATTTCTGAACACACAGGCCCTGTCCCCCACATGGAAGCACAGACAAGGCCCTGCTTCTGCAGGGGTCCTCAATGGAGCCTATACCCTTTTCCTGTGGTCTAAAGGTACAGCCTGGGTCATGTGCAAAAATAACCTTGGCTTTTGAGCATTGATTTCTTTCTGGGACAAAATCATGAGTTTTTTTTTTTGAATAACTTGTCTATTCTCCACCAGAGTCCTGGGATCTGTGATTGGTGTTGTTTGTAAAGACTCAAATTTAGTAACTTGATTAGACCCGTGATGGACCAGGAGAGTAGCTAGGGCTGCAGGTGGACTTTGCTCTTCCCTTAGGGAACAGCTCCTAGGCTGGGCTTCTGCTGCTGGCCTTGTGTCCCTGCTGTGCACGTTTCTCTGGGTTGTTTTATTTTTATTTTATTTTATTTTAGTCACACAGCTCTTCTGCCTTCTTATAGTTATGGAAATCCAAAGTCAAACACCCAGGTGTGGCAGAGTCTGCTCTCTGCCTTTGCCCTCATTGGCGAGTGGCATGAAGCATAGCTTTGCAGAGGTGAGTGTATGCGGTGAGGATGTCCCAAGGGATCATACCTCATCTCTTCCTGGCTCAGAGTGGTGGTCAGCCATCCTCGACCTTCCTTGGCTTGGAGCTGTCTCATTCCAGCCCCTTTCCATCTTCCTCATCCTCTCACTGTGTGTGTCTGTGTCTGACTCTCTTCTTCCTGCTTCTGTAGAGACCCTCACCCAGGGTAACCTCATATTAACTTGATTCCCCCTTGCCAGGTAAGGCCATGGGCAATTTAGGACTCAGGCCTGTGTTTTGGAAGGACACGGTGCAGCCTGGGTCCAGGGAGCCCTGAGCTCCTTAACAAGTCTCCCTGAGGGCTCTGTGTCTTCTGCTCCCACTCCCAGGACAGTCATGGAGTCCACTGCTGCCAGCCCAGAGCCATGAGGATAGGTTGTGCTGCCTTGGCATCTGTTTGGAGCAATGCCAGTGCCTGGGCACTGTGAGTAGGTGGCAGCTTGGGCACAGTGTGTCCTAGGTTGGCAGGGCCTCTCCACACTACGTGAGTCCCCTTTCTCAGGGAGGCTGGCCACGGCAGTGTGACTTCAGCTGGCCGGGGGCACCTGTGTTGGGGAAGCAGACTGAAGTGTAGCTGTTTCCCCTGTAAGAACACAGTATGGCAGCCACCTCCAGTTCCTTCCCCTTGCATTCAGGCGTGTGGGGGCTGTCACATGTCTGCAGCTTCCGTCACCACATGGCACAGCCCAGGGACTCAGCAATTCCCCGGCGCATGTCTCTTTCCTCTCTGAAAACTCTGCAGGGCTGCTGTGGCATTCTGTGAGATGGTGCGGATT
This sequence comes from Megascapheus bottae, assembly GCF_031878675.1. Lineage (NCBI taxonomy): Eukaryota > Metazoa > Chordata > Mammalia > Rodentia > Geomyidae > Megascapheus > Megascapheus bottae. The sequence goes on from NC_143522.1 coordinate 26,522,476, forward strand.
AAAACCTGAATAAGGCCGGGAGTTTGGCCTAGTGGTAAAGTGCTTGCCTTGCCTAGCATGCACCAAGACCTGGGTTCGATTCCTCGGTACCACATACATAGAGAAAAAGCCGGAAGTGGTGCTGAGGCTCAAGTGGTAGAGCTCTAGCCTTAAGAAAGTCCAAGGACAGTGCTCAAGCCTAGGGCTGGCAAAACACACACACACACACACACACACACACACACACATGCACGCACACACGCGTGCACGCGCGCACACACACACACACACACACACACACACACACACCCCTGAATAAATGCCAGTGGTCATGTTACAAGCTGGGAGGTACTTTCCTGAGGCACACATGGAAGAGGATGCCTAATCCTTCTGCCATGGGAGCTGTCCTTGGGAAAGGATGGATTTGGGTAAGGGACAAACTTGGTACAGTTATCTAGATTTTTGGGGTGTGTGTGTATGTGCGTGTGTACTTAGGCTTGAGCTTAGTGCTTAAGTGCTTTCTCTGAGCTCTTTTTTTCCCTCAAGGTTAGCACTTGAGCCTCAGCTTGGCTATTTGCGGTTAATTAGAGATAAGAGTCAGATTTCTGCCTGCTTGCTTTGGCTTTGAACTGCGATCCTCAGATCTCAGCCTCCTTTGTAGGTAGGATTATAGGCGGGAGTCTCCAGTCCCCAGCTTCCTCTGGAGTTTTTTAAACAGTCATCTGCCATCAAGGAGACAGCTGGAGGAGAGAGGTGGGAGAAGGGGCAGGAGATGGTGCCAGCACTTGGGCAGGAGAAACATGTCCTCTGGGCTCCATAGTAAGCAGCCTGGAGCAGCAAAGTTTGGAGAATGGAGATCCTGAGTATCAAGAGCTGGAAGCCTGAGGCAAGCTGGTTGAAATGACTGACTGTCCATCTCTTTAAGGAAAATCCAATTGAATCCCTGGTGGTAGGTGCTAGCTGGGAAGGGTTTGCCCTCTCTTCCTGAATGTGTGAGACCCTGAGTCCCAAAGCTATCTGGATGCCTCCCTAGGGAAGTTAATACTTCTGGAAGAACACAGGCTTCCCCAGAAGCCAGCCAAGATCCAGAGGCATAGTAGATGCTCAGTTAATAGCAAAAGAGCCTCCAGTACACAAGGCTGCTTGTTCAGGTGCTAGAGTTCTCAGCCCAGCTGTACATATGAGGATAGTCTTCCTGGGGCCTTTAAAATACGCTGCGGTCTGGGAGTTTGTGTCCTGTTAGGATCTCAGGTGGGGTCTGGGTACCTGTGCTTCTGCAGGCATCCGGATGGAGGTGCCCCTCTGGGCTGGTTGTGGCCTAACCATGTGGGTTCTTGCCCCACCTTGCTGGGCCTGACTCCTCATTTACAAGAGGCCCAAGACCTGGCACAGAGAAGGTGCACTTTGGGGCTCTGGTGAGACATACCCAGGCTACAGCTGCATGGGGGAAACATGCAGCTGCTGTTGTCCCATTCAGGTGGACAGCTTCTGGTTGTGGAAGCTTTGCCCAGAGCGGCCACGCAGCGCATCCTGGTCATGTTGCCTGAGCTGAGTGAATGTCTCTAAACTCGTTCCTATGTGCTATGGTCTGAAGGTGTGAAAGGAAAGGACAGAAATGCGTCAATAAGCTGCTTTTAGTGACAAGTTTCCTTTTGCAATTTTTCTAGGAACATTTTGCCCCTAGAGTTGGGGGGAGGGGGCAGTGGGCGGAGCTGTTGCAGTTAGGAGTTCATATTGAACACATGCCATGAGCCACATCTGTGCCAGGGCTTGGGGACCCCAAAATGACATCCACAAATTAGACCAAGTTATGCCCTGTTGGAGTCTAGTGTATTTGGGGTACTTCTCCCGGGGATGCCTGGCGGGCCTCATCTTGGGGACCAGGGCTCCAGGCCTTGGCGAAGGATTGGATGTGCAGGAGCCACAGGCCCGCAGCTGCACACTTCTAGAAACCTTTCTCCTTTTTTCCTTTCCCCTCGGTGGAAAAGGTTCCCAGTTGAATGGGAGGAGACTTGGAAGCAGGCCCGTGAACCCGGTGCAGGTGCAGCACGTGGGTCTAGAGATGGCTAGGCTTTTACATAAAACACCAACTCCTCGGGGCCAGCCGTGCTGGGGAGAGCGAGCTTCCCCACAGGTTGACCTGCTTCTCCGTATACTCCAGGAGCCTGCCAGCCTCTGAGGCCTAGATTGGTGGGAGGGGGAGGGAGGTTGTAGACACAGGCCATAGAGGTCCCCCAGCTCATCAGCATGTGCATATTAAGGACTGTTCCCCCATCGCACGCATCCATGGGCTATCTCTGCTGGCCCTGGGTTGCAGCTGGGGAATGAGCAGGAAGGCCAGACCCCACTGGAAAGAAAGTATTCTAGGAGGAGCCTGGTACAGGGCCTCAGGGGGTGGGTCTGGCCTGAGTCTGGTTGGAGAGAGCCAGGCCAGGGTGAGGACGAGAGGCCCAGTCTGCTGGCGGCACATGATTTGTGTGTATGCCTTATTTGCTGGAGGAAGTTGCCAGGCTGCATTCTAGTTCATTCTAGCAAAGAGCTCATTCTGGCAAAGTGTATTTGTGTGTACTTGGTGTGTGATGAGTGTGGGGCAGGGTAGAGGAGGCCGAGTTGTGGAATGAGGGAAGACAAATCCCGGCAATCGTGGCGATGGTCAACCCCTGCCTTACAAGGTGGCTCCCAATTCCATAATAGTGCCAGGTCTCAAAGCTTTCCGGCTCTGGCATCATCAGTGATTAAATTCTCCAACTTTTCTGCAAAGTAGGAATTCCGCCAGGTCTCCGAAGCCCTTCCAATCACAATTAGGAATAGTCTTCAGCCTCTGATCTCCACTAGCATGGTTTTCTAGCACATTCTCTCATGGTAAGCACTCTGAGCCCCAGACTTCAGAATTGGCTTCAGCCAATGTGCTGTGTCTCTTGTGGAATGATCTCCTGACTCTCTTCCTCAGCTGCCACCTTCTCTCTGGCCTCAAGTGTCCTTGCTGTCTTCAGCAGCACCCAGACCCTGAAGGTCAGAGGTCCTGTCAGTCACAGCATCCTCTGAGTAAGGGCCTCTGCCTTGGCCAATTGGAGACAAGCTACAGTGGACCTACGTCTGTCACCAACACCAGGCATACGGCCTTGAATCTAGGTTGGCACTACATATGTAGCTAATTTTATAAATATTTTAAATGTATACATTTTAGATAGTCATTTGTTACATGATCGAATCATTAAGAAATCCCAAGTTCAGGGAGGCTGGGAAGTCTTCCTTGAGCCGGTGCCAGTGGCTCACACCTGCAGTCGTTGTTGGGTTGTTGGGTTCAAGCTTCTGTACTGGTACACAGACACACACAGACACACACAGACACACACAGACACACAGACACACAGACACAGACACAGACACAGACACAGACACACACACACACACACACACACACACACACACACACACACACACACACACACACACCCTGCAGTGTTTCTGAAGCCACACTGCTACCAGGGACACAGTGGGCAGTCACCTGTGTTTCTGTGGCTGCACAGCTGTGTGGCTCTCCCTGGAACACCAGCCTGTTTTCCTGGGCCAACTTGAACCTTCAGTGACACTGTTCTGGGGATGTTTCTCATTTTGTTCATGCCATGACCCTGTCCTCATTCCTCAGCAGTGCCCCGTTTTAATGCAAAAAAGGGAAGTTTAGTCCCATACCAACAGCTCTTCCTCTGCCTAGGCTTCCCTGTGCTTGATAAAGTGATTCTGTCATTGCTTGTGAATATTCTTGTTCTGATGATTTGAACTCAGGGCCTTGTCCTCCCTAGACAGATGCTCTGCCTCTGAGCCATCTTCTAGACCCGTTTTTACATTGTTTCTTTTGAGATAGCGTCTCACTTTTTGCTCAGGCGCATGCCTGGACCACCCTTCTTCTACTTTAAGCCTTCTGTCCTAGCCTGGAGGATGGGCATGTGCCACTATGCCCAGTTTTCCCATGTAGACCAAGTTTTGTGAACTTTACTCCCCCTCCACCCGTCCCCGAGGGGGTTGACCTGGAACCTCAGTCAGACCAATAGCCTTGCACACAGCTTAGTGGCTTAGTCACCTCTCAGAGGGCCCTCCTCCTGAGTGGGTCACCTTACAAGCAGGAAAGTATACAAATGGAGAACGCAGGAATAAATCTGATGGACTGGGGCTCCTGAGAACCAGAGGCTCACCACACTGGCTCCTAGCAATGCTGTCTCCACCTCTTCTTCCTCACTCTCTTACACACACACACACACACACACACACACACACACACACACACACACACACACACAATTGCAGGAATCCATATGTAAAGAGGGGATTTTTCTATGTCAGGAGATGGTGTAAAACCCACCCAGATGTCTGAGCCTGTCAGAGAAAAAGCATCACATTAAAATGCAAATGTTCTAGAGTGAGGTTGATGGGTTCAGCCTGCCAAAGAAACATATGCATGAAATACAGGTTGTTGATTCCTGGCTAGTGTGGGCAAGATGTGTGCTCAGCAAGTCCTGAGCTCAGGAGATCGCAGGGTGGAGCTGTCTGTGTTGCCTCCTAGGGTGATTAGAAATGAGGACACTCGGCTCGTGGACCTTGGGGAGGAGGGATAAGTTACTGATTTCTAACAGGGCTTCTAGCCACATCCTTTTTTTTCTTAAGCACTGACTGTGAAGACAAGGGGTAGAAGGCGATGCCTTCACGCCGCCACCCCCAAGAGCAAGGGTCTACTGCCCTTTACCACTGGTCCTCATTCTTCTCTCTCTGATCTGGGAAGAGAAGAGACTGTCAGTCGACTTTTCCTAGAAAGCATTGTCTTTCCATTATGAAAACCCACAAAACATCAATACAGTTTTCTGAATAAATAGAACTTATGTGCAATTTTAAGCCCTAAAGAGAAAGGGAAAGGGGCAGGAGAGCCTTGAATCTGCCCTTGCTAAATTCATGCAGCAGAGAGGGGTTAGCTGGTTTTGTATCAGGGAAACTGAGGCTCAGACAGTCTCCCCGTGAGGCACTTTAGAGAAGTCATGGTCCCAGACTGTATGGATTAGTCTGGCTCTCTCCAGCCTTGCCAGCTGTGGGACCAGCTGTGAGAGCTGCTGGCACCATCTTCCGCCTGGCTGGCTTACTTCCTTCATTTGTCAGTAAGTCAAGAATGCAAACCGCCAATGGACACGGTGTGCTTCCAAAGTGGCTGGCTTCTCAGTGTGGACAGTGTTGCGGGCTGGGTGAGTGTGTGCAAGGTCACACAGCTGACAGGAAATGAAAGGGGGCAGTGTCACCACAGCCGCATGGGGCTGTCCTTGTGAAGAAAACCATAGGACACCCAGATGCCCTGATGACCCTCTGGGTCTCAGAGAACTTAGAAGGAAGGCTCAGCAAGGTGCCTGTGGCTCACACCTGAAATCCTTAGGAGGCTGACATCTGAGAATCCATGATTGGAAACCAGCTGGGCAGGAAAGTCATATCTCTAATTAACCACCAAAAAAGCCACGCAGAGCCTGGCTCAAGTCATTGAGTGCTAGCCTTGGGCAAAAAGGCTAAGAGCCAGTACCTAGGTCTTGAGTTCAAGCCCCAGGACTGGTCCAAAGAAAAGTTCTTTCACACACACACACATACAAACATCTTCAAGCACGGGTCACAGACGCATCATGCTAGCCCTATGATTCTAACAGTTCTTGTCAGATTCCTTCGAAGAATTACAGTCCTCACTTTGTAGAACATCAATGGTGGACTCTTGATTGCCCCCAGAGAAGGTGCCATCTTCCTGCCCATCAAATGGCACTGGAAGGACCTTGTTGCTGCCTGCTTTCCTGAAGCCTCTGCAGCCAGTGTTCTTATACACCAGCCTCAAGTGTCTGGAGTATCCCGAGCTTTTACTACTCAGGAAGCTGAGGTCTAAAACTTTGAAGCCAGACCAGGCAGGCAAATCTGAGAGACTGTTATCTCCAGTGAACCAGCAAAAAGCCAGAAGTGGAATTGTGTTTCACATAGTAGAGCATCATCAGCCTTAAGAGTAAAAGCTAACATCACCCAGGTCTAGGATTTGAACTCGGGGCCTTCTGCTTATGGGGCCAACATGGTACCATGGATCCACTGTTTCACACTAGTTACTTTTAGAGTACAGTCTTGTTTTCCCACCCAGGTGAACATCTGACCCCCAATCAATCTGTCCACTTAGGTTTCCTGTTGTGGTGGAGATGATAGGTGTGCATCTCTGTATCCAGCCTTCCTCCATGGTGATGCTATTCGCAAGCTTGTTTGCTCAGGTTTATCCCACAATCCTCCCAATCACAGCCTCCTGTGGAGCTTTGAATAATCAGTACCCATGCTACACTTAGCTATGGGTTGAAATGGGGTCTCAGAAGCTCGCTTGCCAGGCTGGCCTTGAACTTAGATCCTCCCTTTCTCAGCCTCTCACATAGCTAGGACTATTGGGAGGAGCCCCTGGGGCCCAGCTCAGACTCTGCCTCTTAAGGATGTGGAGAGCGAGTCTTTGCAGCCCTGAAGGTCAGGCTGAGTTGGACTTTCACCCTCGTGTAACTGGGTTATTCTGTATCTCAGTAGATCTGGACTCTACTGGATAGTACTCAGGACAAGTCCTGAGGTCCGGGTGCTCCCATAGCTTCACCTCTTGTGAGGTCTGGGAGGGGTTCTGTGAGCATGGAGGATGCACCAGCGGTGGGCAGAGCCAGGGGCCAGGGAGTGGGAGAGAAAGAGGTACAGGCAGGACTCAGGTGCAGCTTGCTGACACCTGGCCTCAGACACAGAGCTGCAGAAACCTGACAGCTTCTGAGAGGGACACATGTCCCAGGCAGGTTAGGCACAAATATGAAAGGCTTAAGATCACCCATCAGGCCCCAGGACAGGAGCTCAGCCAAAGGCCTGGTCCTACAAAGTGGGATCTGGGTGTCCCAGCAAAGTTCATATCTGCCTGAAATACAGTGTGTGCATGTGTGCATGTGTGTGTGTGTGTGTGTGTGTGTGTCCCATATTATTCCTCCTCTCACCTGAAAAATGGCTTCCTCAGGATCCCTGTGTTCCATCCATCTACCCACCCGCACATCCACCATCCAGCCACCTACCACCCATCCATCCATCCAGCCATCCTCCATCTGTCCATTTACCCACTCACACATCTACCATCCTCCCATCCAGCCACCTACCATCCATCCATCCTCCATCTGTCCATCTACCCACCTACACATCCACCATCCTTCCCAACCACCTGCCATCCATGCATCATCTATCCATCCATCTACCCACCCACCATCCATCTCCCCCCACCATCTGGCCCCCATCTGTCCACAAACCCTTTCACTCACTTGGCTCACCGAGCACCACGGCAACCTCAGAGTAGGTCAGGGATCAGATGATAGGGAGTTAATACGACCCAGGTTCATTCCTCCCAAGAGCTCATGCATAATGGGAAGGACCCAAATAAAGTAATGCTTTTAGGAGATGCTAATGCAATCTGAAAACAGTTCCTGGAGGTGCTGCTGGGCCTGCTTCTCAGAGAGGAGAAGCAGTTATGCAAACCAGGCCCCATGCAAAGGCCCCGTGGTGAGTAAGCACAAAAGTGGGATGTAGTATTTCACTGTAGAAATTTCGCTGTAGAAACAAGGCAGACACTGAGCAGTGTTGGAAAACAGCACCCCTTGGTTACTGGGTTCATATCCTGATTGAGTTTAGACACTGCCTTATCACTGGTTCTACAAATAGTTCCTGGCATGTTAAGGGTATTCTGCACTTATTTCAGCTTCGTTTCTTGTTTCTAAAGTGGCACTAACTCATTTTTGTTCATAGTCCTGCTGACGCAACACAGTACACTAGACAGAATCTGGCATATAATAGATGTTTAAAGATTACTTGTGGAGTGGATAGGAAGATGAATGGATGGATGGATGGGTGGAGAGAATGGATAGATGGATGCACATGTACAGTTGAATGGAAGGATGGTTGGGTGGGTGGAAGCATAGATGATGAATGGCCACATGGATGGACAGATGAATGGATGAACTGGTGGACAGAGGAAGCGAATGGATAGATGGATATATGCATACATGGATGGATGGACAGACAGTTGGGGTAGGTGGATAGATGGATGGATGACCACACTTTGTGCCTACCAGTTAATTAGTAGCTTTGATTATTACCATGTGCAGCTACAAGGTAATTAACTGGCTATGGAGAGAAGGTAGGTCCAGTAACTTCTGGTAACTAGAAAGCCATCACGGTAACTAATACTAATAACTGTGTAGTTGTGTTGAGTAGGGTTGAACACTTCGCATGTCTTCCCTCCTCAGTGATACTTTAGAACTCCGGGGAGCAGATTTCAGAAACTAGGGAAGTCCTAGCTGCCTTCTTCCTTGAGTAGCTGTGAATCAACTCAGGCCACTCTGGGGCCAGCAGCACGGGCACAGACCCCTCGTAGAGGTATTTGGTTTGGGAGGAGACTCCCCACTGCGGTGTGCTGGTGAGTACCCAGGATACCCGTGGAGGAGCTTGAAAACCTAGCCATTACCTTCCAGGTCTGTCAGCCGCCTGTTCTGGATTTCCAGGCAGACGCGTGTCTTGTGAATAAGATCAGAACAAACCGTCCTTGCCCCCAAATATGAAAATATTCTCAAGAGGGAGAATGCTCAGAATGACAATTGAGCCTGAGCTCTGGGGACCAGAGCAGGCAGCCAGCAAGGACTGGAGGACTGGCTGAGGAGGGGCTGAAAGGGCTCCTTTTTATTTTTAATATGTGATGTCTTTTAGCACACGAGAGCAAACATTTTGTTTAGAGGCAAGCATTATGTTGAAACAGGAATTCCCATTGACGAGTGTTAAAGGACACCGAAGCCAACTCCCAGGCAGGGAGAGAAGCTGTGCTATGGTTGAGAGCCATCCAACATTGACCCTTTGCGGTTTTCACACAGCTACAGCCTCTCTCTCTGCTCAAGCCCAGTCTCCTGCAGGGCAGGTGGAGGTGGCAGGTCTCCGCTCACACCCTGGCATGGAACACCTTATTCTTGTGACCTGGGGATGCTCTGGTCTCTTTGCACGTGCATTGATTGCTGTGAGCGTGATAGAAGAAAAACAACGTAATCAATGTTGCAGGAAATTTCTGAATTCCCCACCCCACCATCCCAGGGCATTTTTTTTTTCACAAAAAGTTCCAGAAAGATTACTTGCAGTCATAAGTGGACCTAGATTTTTATCTCCTGTATTTTTTTTCCTTGTATAGGTGGCTTTCTTTTTACCACATGTCATTTTTCACGGCCCTGTAATGTACCAGTGAGTGGTAATTTTCAGTGTCCAGTTGAACGTTGACCATTGAGTGGCTTGTTGGTGGAGAAGTCGCCATTCTCAGCAGGCGGCTCTGGATGCTGTGTGCCTCGTGTGTAGTCGCAGCCTCTGTGGCTGGCTCTGTAAACCCTCCCTGCACCTCCTTGAGCCCATGAGGCACAGGCAGGAGACCATGGCAAATCGTGGCCGAGTCCTGGTTGATGAGACACAGTCCAAAATCAGAAAACCACTCATGTCAACAGCCATGTGGAGGACGTGAAGACTATCTGAAGCTAGAGGAGAGGGAAGTGTCCAGACATCTGTAACAGGGGGGGCGAGGGTGCAGATCTAGCCCGCAGGAAGGTAGAGCAGGTGCCCTGTGCCTGAGTGCAGAGCACTCACCTGCCACCAATCAGAAGAGGCAAAGAGGCACAGTGGCCTTCCAGAGATGAGGCACTCAGAGGGGAGGATAGTCCCCCCTGCATGCGCACGCACACACACACACACACACACACACACACACACACACGGCTAGAAACCCTTTCCTAGAGTAAGCTGTAGGATGGGCCATTCCAAGGGAGGGGTTGTGGTGAGGAAGGGAGTCTCCACAAGCATGGAAAGGAGGCCTGGAGAAAACAGGGCTCTCAGAGCCCCGAGACCAGGGAGCTCCATCCACTGCATCCCTGCTGCTCTCATCACCATCATCACCACCCCCACCATTTAGTCACAGCCACTGCCATCCACTCAGCTAGGCAGTGTGCAGCGCTGTCTTTACCCCAGCAAGCTAAATGTGACAGCACCTCCATTTTATACTCAGAGGGATGAGGCATCCTACCTGCATCACACTGTGGCACCCCAGCTGTTGCTATTTCCCCTGATGGAATTTTCAGGGACAGAGTTGTTGCAGGAGATAGGAGCACTGGCTTTTGTTTGCTTTCCAGGCTGAGGAGTAGTCCCTGGGGTGCAAGTCATAGGTATTTTGTTTGAAAACAAACAAATAAGCTGGGTAGGAGGAAGGAGCAGGGAGGGAGAAGGAAGCTGCTGGAAAGTGGTGAATTCCAGAATGATGAGGAGGCGTCAGAAGATGCCATCAGCACTTCCCATTCTTTCCAGGGGTTCTTCAGAGGTAGGCGAGAATCCAGCAGAACGAAAGAGCATCCATAAGTGCCTGGAACAGGTCCTGATGGAAAATGTACTCTGACAGCCTTAAGCCAGGGCACTGGTTTTACAGCTGGGGTGTGTAGTTCATGGCCGAGAAGTCAATGATGAACCAGGCCTCACCAAGGGCAGAGGACAACCTGGCTCCAGGCAGCAGCCCATGGCAACTCACCTGGGCCAAATGGCTAGGATGAACCAGAGTTCGTACTCCCCCTCCTAAGATGGAACCCCTAAGGCAGGAGCCATCCCCTTGGCTCTGGTGCTGAGCTGGACAATCTTCCAGAGGAACATGGCTGTGCCTGTGCCTACAGGAGGGTGTGGACACCAGTATGGCCTGGCTGGCTGTGAATCCAGGAACCATGCAGAGCCCTGATGCCTCTCAGCTTTCCCAGCTCCCTGCAGACTGTGCTCTGGCTACTTGTACTGCTCTTTCCCCAAGACATACAGCCTAACTATGTGCCTGCTGTGGCCTACAGGGACTGTGTGCAGAATCATGGCCCCCTCTCCATGGTACTTTAGGGGTTCAGATGTGGGGACAGTGGTGGGCTTGCAGTAGTGGTGGGCTTTCTACTACCTTGCAGTTTGCATCCCAGTAGATATTCTCAGTCTTTAGAATCTGATTGTTGTTTTACTAATTAGTAGTTTTTTTTAAAATCAGTACCATCATTTCATTTTTAACTATACAATTATTCAACTATGGTTGTTTTCATTTGCTGATTATTGACTAGACAAGAGTGACATTCTTAGAAAATGCAATATAGCAAGCCTCAGCTTGTACCTCTGAACACCCCCTAATCCTGGCTACTCCCTGGATGTCCAGTTTTGTCACACTTCCACCTCCAGCAGTGCAGGGCTGGATTTTCCATCAAAGCAGACACACACATTTGGGACCCAGGGCTGTGCTGGCTATATGCCCAAAACTCTGGCACACGTGGTCAGGTGTGTTCAGAGAATGAGCTGAGAGGTAGATGCTGGCTCACCTGGCTTGAGAAGATGATGCCATTCTGTTTTTCCCAAACATTAGCAGTAAATTGGCCTTTGTCAGTGTTTGGTGGTCTTCTTGGATACATTAGTTCTTGTCAATTTGGTGATAGCTTGATGGTAGCTCTCTGTGGTTTTGTTTGTTTGGTATATGTGTGTGTATGAATGATATGCACTTCTATCATTCATATGCCATATAGTCACCTAGATAGATAGCTAGAGATGTAAACCAGTGGTTTGGTTTCATGCTTTGCTCTCTATGACATTGTTAGATATACAGGGTTGTAGGTTTAAAGTGATTACAAGTTTTTTCCTTTACACTTGCAGCTTTTAATTCTTAACAGAGATATCCTTTTTTACTCCAAGGTCATAAATCTGTTCATTTCTGTTGTCTTATAAAAGCTTTTAGGTTGTCTTCTTTCTGCAGTTGGCTATAATCTGGAATTATGAAATGCTGACTTAATTTCATTTATTTCTGATGGACACTGAGTTTCTCCAAGGAACCATGATGCCCAGTGCATCATCGGATACACAGAGCTCAGCTTCTCTTTTGCCGACTAATTGTTGAGAGCCTGTGTGATCATTCTTTCTGTCTTCTACAGCAAGTCCCCACCTCTTTATCTTTTTTTAAATTTTTTATTGTAATTAATAAAAGGGTTACATGATATTTGCCAGATAGAAGGTGCATTAATTCACATACATTGATACCCTTTCACATGTCTTGGTACCCATTACCTTCCCCTCCCCCCCCACCCATCTTGGTTTTCCCCCCTTCCCTATCAAATTTCAAATAACCAAATACAAATAAATTCAATATATCAGATAACAAAGTATAACAATATGAGATACCCAAGGGACAGCAAAGGAGATTAGAGATAACATAGTACATTAAGGACATCAATCATTTGTTATATGGCTTTTGTTTCAATATCCTGGAGGTCCTTTCAATTAGCTTCATACTATATGGCCTTATGTATCAAGATTTTGCTCTATTACAGATCTCTGCTAGTAGAGCCCAAGGTTTCTACTGGTTATGACAAATGAGGGAAACCATTGAGCCTAAGTTCCTTTGAGTCTGGCTTACTTCACTTAATATGATTTTTTCTAAGTCTTTCCATTTCCTAACAAATGGGGCGATGTCATTTTTTCTGACAGCAGCATAGAATTCCATTGTGTACAAATACCACAACTTGTTGATCCACTGGTCAACTGAGGGACATATAGGTTGGTTCCATATCTTTGCTATGGTGAATAGTGCTGCAATGAACATTGTTGTGCTAGTGGCTTTAGTATGCCCTTGTTTCTGGATGGTTGGGTAAATGCCAAGTAGTGGAATTGCTGGGTCATAGGGAAGCTCTATGTTTAGCCTTTTGAGGCACTCCCACACTGCTTTCCATAGTGGTTGAATGAGTTTGCACTCCCACCAACAGTGTAGTAGTGATCCCTCCTGTCCACATCCCCTCCAGCATCTGTTATTATTCATTTTCCTGATCCTGGCCATTCTAACTGGAGTGAGGTGGAATCTTAGAGTTGTTTTGATTTGCAGTTCTTTTATGACCAGAGATGTTGAGCATTTCTTCATGTGTCTATAGGCCATTTTTGTTTCTTCTTCAGAGAAGACTCTCTTTAGGTCTTTGGCCCATTTTTTAATGGGATGGTTGTTACTTTGGAGTTTAGTTTTAGAGTGATTCAATTTTTTGAATTGTTGATATATTTTAGATATGAGGCCCTTGTCTGTTGTATGGTTGGTGAGGATCTTCTCCCACTCTGTAGGCTTCCTAATTAATTTACTAGCTATGTCCTTTGCCATACAAAAGCTCTGCAGTTTAATGCAGTCCCACTTATCCAGCCTTTCTCTGATTTGTTGTGATTCTTTGTCCTTATTAAGAAAGTTTTGACCTGTGCCAAGGAGGCCTAGTGTATCTCCTATTCCTTCTTGTAAAGTTTTCAGTGTGTCAGCTTTTACCTCCAGGTCTTTGATCCATTTGGTGCTGGAGGAATTTCAATTCCAAACTTTAGACTCTGTTACAGGGCTATAATTATCAAAACAGCTTGGTACTGGCACAAGAACAGGCCTGAAGACCAATGGAATAGAACTGAGGACCCAGATATTAAACCACAAGGAAGCCAAAAAAAATAGAATGGAAGAAAGACAGCCTCTTCAACAAGTTGTGCTGGCAGAACTGGTTAAGCACCTGCAGAAAACTAAAGTTGGATCCTTCTTTGTCACCCTGCACTAGAATTAACTCTTTCTTTATCTTTTACAGTGAGTCCCCTACCTTATTCCTTAGTAAATACCTTGGCTATTGTTATACCTTGTCACTTTACTATACATTTTAATATCTGCTTGTGAAATATGCAGAATTGTGAATGGAACTGCAATGCTTCTATAAATCAGTTTAGAACAAATTGGAATTTTAGGGTAGTTTTGTATTCCATGAAAATTGTATGTCTTTCCTTTTATTTTTTCCATGGCAGTCCAGGGGTTGAACTCACTGTCTGGACATTGTCCCTGAGTTTTTCACTCAAGGCTGGCACTCTATCACTTGAGCTCTAGTTATTTCATTTTGGTTTTTTGGTGTTTTGTTTGTTTCATTTTGGTGTTTAGTTTGACATAAGAATCTCACTGACTTTTCAGCCCAGGCTGACTTTGAACTGTGGCCCTCAGACCTCTGCATCTTGAGTAGCTAGGATTACAAGTATGAGCTACTGATGACCAACTGTCTTCCCTTGTTTAATGTTAGGTATACTTTTATGTCTTTTGGGCAAAGTTTTATAACTCTTCAATAATAAATTATTCCTTTAGTAAGATGTATTTGTTAGGAACTATTGCAAATATTCTTTTCAAGCTTTAAAATTATTGATATATAATTCAAAAATTTTACCCCTATAGAGTACAGAATTCGATGATTTTAGTAGACTTGCAGAGTTATGCAACTATCACCAAAAAATTTAAGTTTAAGACATTTTTATTGCTGTCACCCTCCCCCCAAAATCAACTTTCCTCTTTCTAGTCACTTCTCTCGAGTCCCTCTACTCAGCAATCCCAGCATGCAGAAGTGCTACTCTAGTAGCAAGCTTTATGTCAGACATTATGTGGCCTGGTTTTTACTTTTTGTTTGATTTTGTCCTTGTTTTCTCGTCTGTTTCTATGGCTGCCCTGACATTGAGGTTGATCCCTCAGCCTCTCTCCATCTTACACAGACAGCTCTGCCACAGACAGCTGTGTGCCAAGGAAACCATGTTCTAACTGCTTCCCGCTTATGTATCCCTGCCCTCCTCCTGGAAGTCTGCCCATCCTCCCACTATGGCTTCTACACAGACACCCAGCTGTTGACCCAAGCAACAACTTAGCACAACTCTCTGTGGGTCAGAGGAGCCGCCGTGGGCCTCTGGCTTGTGGCAGCATCTTCAAATGTAAGCGTAGCCGACCTGATTATCCACCTCGCTTCTTCCTGAGTCAGAGCTATCTCGGGTGAAGGCAGAAAAGATCTGAGTTAAGCCTTGGATACCAAGCAGCCTTCGTGACAGGCTCTTTCGTTGTGCTTGAGTGGCTGCCATGATGGGTCTTTGGTCATTAGGGCGGTACTAATGACATCTCTTAAGACCGACCTTGGCTCTCTATCCCCTGCCCTGCAGAGATGGGAGATGCCACGTCCCTCACAGCACCTGCTCGCTCACTGGGCACAGCTTTCCTCGGCTCCTGCTCCCTGCCGGCACCGTGCTTGGAGGTAGGGACTCAAAAGCTTCTCAACTCAGGACTCGAAAGTCCTGTGTAAGAACAAAATGAGGAACACCACGATGATGTATAGTGAGACCAACATCCAGGGTAGGAGAGGGAATGGATTTCTAAGGAACTTTATTCCTGAGCTATGGCATCAGTGAAAGTAAGGGGGTGGTTGGTCTTCATCTACCAATAAGCAAACAGACACCACTGCAGAGTAACTGCAGGTATCTCCTAAAGCCCGAGCAGGCACGTGCCCTGCGCTTTGGCATTGTATGTCCAGGGTATAGAGGTAGACAACGGGAGTGCACTCGTAAAAACTTCCCATCCAAAGGAACAACTACGCCCAGAGATGGAACCCAGGTCCAGCTGTGCGTGCGGGCTGCAATATTGAAGAAGAGCAGTCACAGCTGCAGTGGCTTTGAAATGTATCACAACACTGGGTGGGTGGGGTAGGTGGGACTGTGGAGAAGCAGGCTCGCCCCAGGAAGGAGCGTGGGTGCTCACAAATCAGTTCGTTCAACCTGGCTAGTGTTGGAGATTGTCAGGGGAAGCAGGGACATAGGTGTAGCAGGAATTGCGTTCAAGAGCATTCACACCAGTGTTACTCTTCCACAGTGGAATGAGTCCAATCACTGGAACAGGAAAAAATACTGCTCAAAAATGAGGACTAGGGAGCCACAGCTATGTAGAATCTTAGCTCACAAAACAACAGTAGGAGACAGAAAAGTCTGATTCATGTGTGATTCAATTTATGGAGAAGTCAAACTGAGCCATACTGGCCTGTACTGGGCAGGCAGTGGGTGTCTGGAAGAAGGCAGGGTCAGGGCCTGACTGGGACACCGGGGGCGGGGGACCCTGGGGTGTAGAAGTTTCCACGGTTCGAGCCCTGGTGAAATATGTGTATTGAGCCATTTGCACCGTTTTCTATATGTTCGTTATACATCATTATTTTTAGGAGAAAGAAGGAAAGAGAGAAAGGAAACCAAAGAGAAGCTTTCCTTCCCTAGCTGAGCTGTAGGAACAGAATCCACTAGGAGTCTCTTTAGTACCACAGTTGTGGGGAAAAGAAACTTCCTGGAGGACATCCATTCATTCACTTGTCCACTGTACAGGGTGGTGCTGCATTGGCTCTTCTGGACCTCATGAAGGTGGCAGTCTTTCCTTCACCCAGACGTCTCTTCTCATACATTGCATTGCAAATCCCAGGTTGCCCTACAAGATGTGACCCAACCCCTTCAGGGCTCTTGTGCACAGGGTTGGGCTGGGGCCCTACACACATTTGTATCTGGGCCACAGATTCATCTTCTGAGATTCCTTGATCCTTCCTAGACACATTCCCTGAGATGTCATGCAATTCCTGTGTTCATCAGAGTTCATCAGAGAAGAACCCAGGCGTGCACACACTCAGATATACATATGTGTGTATATATATGTGTATGTGTATACATATGTTCCTATATGTTCATATCATGTACATGTGTATGACATGAAGTATGTGCAAAATACATAGTGTGCGTATGTGACATGAACAGAGATCTATTAGACAGGATTGATTAGTGTGATTTTGAAGACCCTCAAGGCCCAAGATCTGCGATTTCTTTGAGATACATCACAACAGAAAGTAGGTGGATAAGGGATGGAAAGGTATGAGGTGAAGCAGCCCGATAACAGGTAGAGGCTGACGCAGCAAGCCAGAGACCCGGGCAAGTCACTTATAGGGTGTCTTCCAGTTTAAGGTCCCAAGAGGAGCTGAGTGAAGTTCAAAGGTTAAAGTTCAAAGGCAGGAAAATGCTTTTGTCCCAACTTGAAGGCACTTAAATGAGAAGAATCCTCTTGCTCTGAGAAATGTCCCCCTTTTGTTTTCTTTGGGATTTCAACTGATTGCACGAAGCCCACACATAGCTATCTGCTCTCCTCCATTACCAATTCAAATGCTAATCTCTTCCAGACAGATACTCACAGACTCGCCTGGAATAACCTTTGACTATATATCTGGGCAGTCTGTGGCCCAGTCTCGTTAACACCATCACAACGTTTAAGCATGGAAAGCCTTGTGGCTTAAAAGATGCTGAGCCCAGAAGTTTAATCAGGTGGGTTCTGTTCAGATCCCCACCGAAAGCTGACACACATGATATGTTTTATGCATGCTTTGGAATCTTTATTGATAGGAAAAATTACACGCTATGTCCCCTAGATAGTCAAACTAAAGACCTTAAAAGTAAACAGATAAACAAGATCTGGGTCTCAATGGCACATGTGTATAATCTACACAGGAGGCCAAGATCAAAGATCAGGGTTTCAAGCCAACTAAGGCATGAAAGTCAGTGAAACTCTTATTTCCAGTTATCCAGCGAAACACCAGAAGTAGAGGTGTGGCTCAGTTAGAAGCAGCCTTGAGGGAAAGAGCTAAGGGACAACACTCAGGCTCTGAGTTCAAGCCCAGTACTAGCAAAATAAACCCCAAGCAAACAATTTTGCTTTTTGAAAAAAATGCATCAGGCGTCCCAAAGAGTGAGTGAAACATCCTCGTAGTAGTGTGTAAAAAATGATGATAAACACACACAGACCAGTGCCTACCACCAAGCCTGGCAGACAGGAAGTGACCTATCAGCACTCCATGGGCCACCCACAGCCTCCGCCACCATTCCACCTGGCCCTGGCCTGGAGGACGCCACTGTCCTGAATTGTGTGGCAGTCATCTCCATGTTTGTCGTGGGAGTCCCACTGTGCATGTGTGAAGCAGGGCGCCACTCGGATGGTTGTGTTGTGAGCCTTCTCTTCCACCTTTGGGTCTTTGGGGCCCTCGGCTCTCTCCTCTGAGCTTCAGGGCAGGTAGGACTGAGCTGCCCCTCACACCCTTCCTGCACCTACCTGGGTAGCACACCTGGCGGGTGTGGCTGCCTTCCCGCCTTGCAGCTCACGTAGTGTGAATGCTATCTACTAACGCCGTGCCTGCTTCACAGGACCCCCCCCACCCCGTCCTCATCCTCCGCCCCCCTCGCCTTCCTGCCAGCCATGCCCCGTGGGGATGCTGGGAAATGATTATCTCTTGTGCTGCCTCTTTGCGCGTACAGGTTAGCCTGACGAGGAAGATAAAGACACTTGCAACCAAGATGGTCATCACGAGTGGAAATGATGAAGACAGAGGAGGCCAAGAGAAAGAGAGCAAAGAGGAGAGTGTGTTGGCCATGCTGGGTATCATTGGGACCATCCTGAACCTGATTGTCATCATCTTTGTATACATCTACACCACTCTGTGACAGCGCCAAGGGCCCCCAGAGGCCTTGCCATGGCGCCACAGGGCGCCCCGTGTGTCCACAAACCAGTGAGCCCACACAGCAAGGACTGAAGCCCTCCACACAGCTCTCCATCCATGCACCTCCGAACTTCCTGAAAAAGGTCACCCACAAACTGCTCCTGCTTCAAGGTGCAGACACTAAAGCACAATGAATCCAGCCAAACCCGTTCAGGCCACAAGGAACTCAGCGTCTTTAGCACAGGGCCCAGAAGCAGGTGTGGAATTCCAGCCGTCGGCTCCAGGTGTGAGCGGATGGATGCAGAAATCCATCTTCCCAGAGTGTTGAAGAGATGAGCCGGGCAGATGCAGCAGGGCTGTGTGTCTTCGAAGACCAGCTCTCCACACGGGCTGTTCTGTGCTGAAATCCACAGGGGCCATTCCTTCGAAGGGATTCCACTCATCAGGCGTGTCTGTTTGGTACTGGGAGATAACTTATTTTTCTTTTATCATTGGCTTGACATGTGTATCTGTTCATATCAAGGTTTATAAATATATATTTTTAATAAATGTGCTCTATTTTTTAGCATGAACCAAATACTTGGAGAGGCACTTCTGGACCCATGGTGATGGGCCTTGATTTTTGTTGCTTTGTTTCCTAACTTACCGACATTCTTTTCTGTCACCATTCTAGTCTTGTCTCATCTTCAGTCCCTTACCTCTGTACCTTTGTGCTTCCTTTCCTCTTCTCTCCCTCCCTCCCTCCTCTGTCTGTCTCTATCTCTGATCTTAGGGACATTTTTTCCCCCCACAATACCAGCCATGGTCTTGGTTGGTGCATGTTTTAAGACTGTTTTGTCAAGAGGATTTTAGTCATGTACTGGAGATATACAAGCGATGGTAGGCACGCAGGGCTTGGTACATTCCGTCCTTACTAAGAATGATGCATGAACCAGGGTCGAGTGACAGAGCAGCTTTGGAAAAAAGAATTTTAAAGCAACACTGTCGAGGACCCAGAGTGTGACTTGGTTCCCAGAGTGACTGCCCTCCCGACAGTGCTATTACTTCATTCTTGTTACCATTCGTTTCTCAGTTTTACTTTCAGCCGTGGTGAGAGGTGGGAGGAAAGGGCAAGGCTTGGCACCAGAGCCTCTTCCTTCCCTAGAAAGACACCTGGGGCCAAAAGTCAGCGGGATTTGAACAACACAGCTTCCCACTGTGAGTACAGCATCCCCTGTTGCCCTATTGAGATGGGCCCTAGCCTGGCCACTGTGGCATGGTTTAGATGGTCAGGATTCCTTTTGCCACTGCCTGGTTGGATTTCAGTGAAGCCTCCAGATCTCTCCTCCCTCCTGAGATGACACAAGCAGAGAATCGCCCTTGGGCTCTCTTAGAAAGCCAAGGCCCGAGTACCTGGCTTCAGTACTGACTGGTCAGAGAATCTTTTCCCCACCAGAGGTGTAGTTAAGGCATACACTGTGCTGGGCAGAAATCCTAGGAAAAGGCGGGAGAGCTCCTCTAGAACACATGGCTTCCCAGGGAGTCAGGATTCCAATTCCACTCTGTCTGCGTCCTTCATCCAGTGACGGCCAGAGGGAGGAGGGTGAAGAAGTCACAGGAAACGGGGGAAAGGCACAACGATCATTTTTTGTATTGCTGAGGGCCAGCTCTGCACCTCTCCCTTCCTCTTGTCTCCCCAAAGTAAACAACAACCCTGGAACTTGACACTGGCAGAATATCATGCGATTGCAATGGGAGAGGCTGAAATGCGATTGAGATGAGAGAAGGCTGGTTAGAAAGGGAGGGAACAGGGATTGGTGGGGAGAAGGCACTGTGTGAAATTCTGATCAGTGAACAGAATAAACAATAAAGGCGCAATGGAAAACAAACAAACCCAGTGTTGCTGTCTCTGATTTTCTTTACAACCCTCGCCCTTCTTCCTCAGGGGTCCCGATACTGCAGCCTGGCCTGAGAGCCACCCCAGTCTCATTCTGCTCTCACTGAGTGGAGACTGGAGGCTCATAGCTTCCCCAAACTACCACAGCCCTAGGTCCCCAGCATCTGAGTGCACTCAGCTCAGTACCGACCCACAGTGGCAGGACTTGACGGTATCGCTGAAGTCGTACACTGGAACCCACACGTTCCACTGCCCTGGGAGAGGAGCCACCTTTCCTTACCTTCCATGATCAGGTGAGGTTGAGGGAAAGTCACAGAAAGGCAGCTGGGGAAAGATCCAGCCCCAGCAGATAGCGTCTCTTCTTACTAAAGGTCTTAGAGGTGGCACAGTGTCCTCCAGAGACCCCTGGGGCAGAGCCGTGCAGGAGTGGGGCATGGGTAGCACTCATCTATCCAACCAGACCTCAGACCAGAAGACTCGATGTGATATTGGCCCCCAAGAGGCAGGGGCGGGGGAAGGGGGCAGGGCTCTGTGGAGGATGATGGGTTTCTCTTTCTGGCTCCCAGAAGTCTCTGCTCTCTGTTCCCAGAATGCAGGCTGGCGGGGCTTCCCTACCACAGTGCTCGTTAGTGATTGGCTACCCACTGGTAGCCAAGAAGCAGTTCAGATCTTCTTTGGCACTTCCAAATAAGCTCTGCCTCTTTGGCCCGCTTTTTCTTTTTGCCTCATAATTTTGTATTTGGCAAAAAATAAAAAGGACCACAGACTCCTGGATGGTATCTGGTTGTCCCTTGAGCAATCAGAATTTCTTTATCTTGTCCCCAAGCCATCTGCACCGTGTGGTCCAGGCTACGGCTGTGAGGCCTAAGGGAAGTTAAGGATCTTACCTCACCTCGAACACACAACTTCCCGTTGGCCCAGCCACGGTTTTGTCACAATGCAGCTGCCCCTGGGGAAAGCGGCTGATCGGTTGTTTTACCTCCACCCCAGCAGGGGTCTCAGCAGGCCCAGGTCTGGCAGTAGAGCCAGCCAAGCCATCAGCATAGTGTGGTGGCTTCAAGCTGCAGGGCGCTTTGCCCTATGACAGAAACCCTGTGGTTCTGAATCCCAGATCTGCCTCTTACTCTCTGAGTGCCCAGGGCATCTCACCAGCCCTGTGTGTCTCCGGAACTGTGTGAGGATACCAGCGCCTGACCTGGCCCCTGGGAAGTGCCTGGGGAGTTCTGTGTGCCACATGGAGGCAGTCTGACATCACTGCAACAATTTTTATATGTCTGATGTCATTGTCATTGATTTTTTCACCTCACTGAACTGACTAGAAGGTACAACTCAGAAAAGTGAGTTTGCTTAGCCAAAGCCTTGGACTGGAGTCACTCGGTGGGATATTCAGCCTTTATGTTTGATGCAAAGATATTTAACTTCTCAAATAGGAATCTCCTAGGACCCAGAGGACAGCTTGGGAACTTGCAGGTTCACTGTGAAGGATCCGTTCAAGTCCAGTAGCTCTAAGTTATAATTGGTGGCTAATGGGGTTGGGAGAGGAACTGGGCCACCAAACCTTGTCCTCAGGAATGTGGTGCCCACACCCATGCCAAGGGCACTGCTTGCCGGGCCCCCTTCATCCCGGCCCCTCAGATGAGAGCCTGCAGTGAGCCTACTGGGGGTCCTCTGTGTGCTGGGCAGAATGAATGTTCAGTGTACCAACCACAGACCAGACAGCCTGTCTGCATGCATGGTAAGACTGTTTTCTTATTGTGAACACGCTAAAATGGCTGCATGGTTAGTATAAGCAGCTAGGCAGACATAAGCAGGAAGGAAGAAATACCCCCAGGCTGCAGAATTTCATTCTAAATCCCCCAGATGGCCCCACCCTTGTCCAGCCATTAAAAGCAATCAGCGATATCAAGGTTAAGCCATGAAGGGCAAAGAAGATCCAATGAGCAGACCCAGGCCTCCTCTGCAAGGAAGGTTTGTGACACTTAGCGACATCATCGGATTGGATAAAATCCAAAGCATGTGCGCGCGCGCACACACACACACACACACACACACACACACACAGCCAGTCTGGCCCTTACCTGAGCCACCTACCTTCATGCTCTAGATGTAATAAATCACTGCTTTGCTAATAAATCACTCCTTGCTATCTTTCTATACTTCGTGGTCTTTTTCTGTGCCTGGAGCAGCATTCTAATCTTAGACTTTAGATTCAAGAACCAAGAATGTATGGAACAACCAGCAATCAGTGACAGCCTCCCGGCTCGTTCTCTGTTGAGCACAAAGGTCCTTGCCAACATTCTGCTATGGCTCTGAGCCTTGCTCTTTAAAGGATCCCAAGCACAGAACTCCTTCCCCAAAGGCCACTTAGGCTTCAGTCGTCCTGTGGGGCAAGTTCAAGGCATAGGTCACCATGTCCGGAACTCATGACCTGGGTGCTCTCCTCAGTGTACATCGGGATGGTACAGGACCTCATGCCTGTAATACTAGCTACTTGGAAGATAGAGATCCAGAGGATTGTGGTTTGGGGCATAAAGTTCACTATCTGCCATCTCAATTAATCATCATGGGTGTGGGGGCACATGTCTGTCCTCTCAGCTATGCAGAAAGTGTCAATAGAAACTGTGATAGTTCAAGTTGGCCACAGCATAAACACCAGACCCTACCTCAAAAACAACGAAGGCACCCCTGCACGTTACCTTCACAATAACAATCAGAGCATTCAAAACTGAGGCACAGAGGCATGAGGTCATGGATCATGTAGTAGAGCACCTGCCTAGCATGTGCAAGTCCCTGAGTTCAAACCCAGTACAATTTCTAAAGCATGTACAGCCTCAGGTGTTGGCAGAGGATCACTGGTGGCTAGCTGAAGGGCAGAGCCTCTGGGGTGTATTTGATGGGATCTAGTGTGACCTCCTGGGCCAGGAGCCTGACCCTGAGAAGCCAGAGCTCTGTGCTTTTCACCTCATGTTTAGCAAGGTGATACTACCTGACTCACAGGTCAGCAATAAAAATACAGCTGCAACACAGATCAACAAAATCAGGAGATTGTCCGGGCAGGCATGGATCCTTCCTCATTCTCCTTCAACTTCTTTTCTGTTTCTCTCCCTCCCCTCCCGTCCCTCCTCTCCTCTTCCTTATCTCCCTGTTTCTCTCTCATTCTCCTTCTTTCTCCCTGTCTCTCCTTCCTCCTGCCCTCACCCCTTTTCCTTCCTTTCTCCATCTCTTTCCTCTCCTGAGTCCTCCCACTCCCTTTCCATGGGTCATTTATTTTCCCTTCTTGGGAATGCCGCTGTCACCCTGCCTTGCCTTGGGCTCCACTTTCCATTGCTTACAAAACCCACCCACCCCCCTGTCTCATTGCTCTCCACAGGAAAAAAAAATCCCTTGGTCAGATGAACACTTTCTAGCAGCTACTTCCAGAGCCCAGACTGGTTATAGTGAAAGCACACACTGTGAGAAGCAGATGGAATGAACATATATTTTCTGTACTTCCTAAATATGTGCATGTGCTTTTCTAGATGATGAGTCACTTGTTGCCATGAGAAACAAGATCCTATGTCTCAAATTTTCTCAGAAAAGGCTATTGAGAGGTGTACTTCTTTGCTTTTCCCACTTCCAGTAGAGAAGGAAACTCCTAGAATGAGATCAGAGTCACGACTGGACATCTCCATGAGAAGACCTTCTGTGAAAAGTGAGTGTGCTCCCTGCCTGGACAGCAGCCTGCCACATGTGCAGAGATTCATCCAGAAACAACAACACACACACAGACACACACAGACACACACAGACACACACAGACACAGACACACACACACACACACACACACACACACACACACACGCTCATTATTGGCCCTGAGTCACCAAGAGGATGCTTCAGACAGTGGAAGCAGGTAGGTGAAGAAAGCAGTAGACTATGGCTAGATAATCTTAAGTACTGTAATCAAAGGAAATCAATTACTGGATTATGCTCCCAGTTAGGTGTTGTCTTGGGGTCTTTTCGTCTTGAACAAAGAATTGTGCAAAGCACACAGAAGTAATAAGTGAAGCACAGGTTTATTGGAGTGAATGTGGAGTGGAAATGCACATCATAAGTGAGACAGCTCAAAGGCTTAGGCATCTGGGAGAATTTAAGGTCAGTCTGGGTGGAGCGGGCAGGGTCACAGGGTCCCTCCACCTGAGGGAGTTCTTTGTGATGGATAGTTGTGAATGGCCAGTGGTGGTTAATTGACAGTTTTATAATTGTACGTGCCATTCCCACAAACCATTCCGTTCTAATGACATTAATGCTATGCAGCAAGAAATGAGGCCTTAAGTAGAGGTCTCTCCCAAAAATCCACGTAAGGACAGCCAAGCATGGGCCATTATGGGGAATCTTGTCTTGTTGAGCGAGTGCGTTGTTATTTGGATGTGATAACTGACACTCTGACCGAAAGGACATTTATCAGTACGTTTGCTGGGGATGAAGCGGTAATAAAGTAGGCAGATCAACTGCTTGGACAAGTCTGGAACGCCAGTAAGCCAACCACAGCTGCTCCAGGGTACAAAGCCAGTCTTACCGGTGGCCACAGCAACCTCAGACCCAGTTTTATTTGAATGCTTCAGTGGCATCTGCCCTGCTGGGACTGAAAGAATCAGTCAGAACAAGCACAAAGAAGCGAGTCATCCTACTTCTGACAAGATCTAAAGCCTTCCCTCCACGTCTCCCTTATCTCCAAGCACAGCCGCCCTCAGAACCAGAAAGGGACCATTTCTACCACAAAAGCCGACAGAAGGACCATCCATCCCTGTGGACTAGCCATGAGGCAGAGCTGCAAAAACCTCAACAGCCACTCATCTCAGAGACCTCCGGCTAGGAGAGGCCGACCTCAGGCACCATATGCCAGCGTAATGGTGATGGAATCCATGCCTGGTCAGCCTGCCCAGCCATCAGTCAGAGACTCCTATTCATAATTCTTGGAGTGAAAGCTGCAGTGTCCTGTCCCTTCCCTTCACAGTCCCCCTCCTTCCCACCATCAGAGTGCCATTCTCCAACCTTTGGGGTCATTACCAGATCACATTTGGGCCCTTCTTGGCAACTCTGTTCCTGGTTCTAAAGAGACTACATTAGTGTGTTAATTCTAAAGCCTCTGCTGCTGGACTTGGAGTGCTGAAGTCCTGAGACAGAGCCATGTGAACCTGTCATCTACAATTCAATAATCAAAAAGACAACCAAACTCTTTAAAGGAAACGAAGGACATGAACAAATATTCTACAAAGGCAGATAAACAAATGACCGATCATCAGTTGAAAGCATCATTTATCACCAGAAAAATGCCAACCACATACCCACATAAAGTTCTTACAACCAATGTGTGTGTTCTGTGTCTCTCAAATTATTTGGGAGGATTATAAGTGCCACTCCATAGCTCAAGGCTACACAGTATTATAATTCAGGGTGTAAGTCTTATGATACATATTCCCTTTAAAGAAAAAGTCACATTGTTCTGTGCGTTTGAAATCACAGGATGAAGCTTCAAAGGCCAGGCTCTTTCTTGTGTATGGCAAGTCTGTTTCTCCTCTACTAGTCACGTACTTCCAGTGTTGTATGCATGGGTCGTGTTCCTATCTAGCCTGGCACTTTGAATTTGTGATATGAGCTGGTTGACTCCAGTAAATAAGTGACAATTTTCCTGGAAGCTCTTCTTGCAAGAAACAGCTTAAGTCTAGCTGAAAGAAACTGTAACTGACATAAATGTATCTCACAAAACTCAAAGTAAATAAAATAGATTGGTAACTCAATAACCCCGGCATCACCTGATAGAAATGCACGTGGGATGGAGGGAAAATCAGACTGGAAAAGCGACAGCAGTATTAGCTCGCTGGGTAGAATTATTTTCCTTTTATGTAGATCTCTGTGAACACACAGCTCCATCCACTGTCTTGTAAAGACCTGTTCAGCAAGCAGTATGGCTAGTTCACAGGTGATCTCCTATTGTACCTTGTAGCGGTCACTACAAAGCTGCTTGCAAAAATAGGTCTTCCTTCTCCTGCCTGGTACCCTCCTCTTATCTGCTGGAACTCTACTACGATCTGTCCCCTTTTCCCTCCTACCGCTATGCAGTCCTTGACTATTTCTATTGGCTCATGGATGAGTCCATCAGAATAAACTCCTACCTGCTCAGAGTTGAACAACTTCCAGTTAATCACCTGATCCAAGGTGAGAGTCTTTGAACTAAAATTTAGAAAGAACATCTGTCCCTGGAAGAGCAAAGCTGTGAGAGACCAGTGAACATCATCATTGTAGCCGGAATAAAATGAGTACTCAAGAGTATTTGCAAGAGCTTATGGTAGAAGGTCCTTCGAGTGGGAATTGTGGGGCTTGGAGAGGCCATCGAGCTAAAGAGTGGAAGCACCGAGTGCTAAGCCAGTTGGTCAACACAGGGACTTCCACACTGGACCATCATGCTCTGTATCCTATCATTTGATTTGCTCTGCATCATCTCATTCCTTGTTGGTCAGAGAGTGAAGTCAGTGTAGACTTCACAGTCTAGACACAGAGAGAAATCAAGGACCCCTGGAGTTGAAGAGAGTCGATTCCATTCCTGAGCCAAGGACTCTAGAACTAAACAAAGAAGAGAAAAGAAAGCAAAGCAAAGGGTAGGGTAGGGTGGTAAAAGTGGGGTGGTGGCAGAGCTTGGGTCAGGGGGAGGAGTTTACATCACCCACATCAAAACAGCCCAACCTAATCTGTACACAGACTCACTTCTCACCCCATCAGGGTCTGTGTGCAACATCAAGATTGAAGGTTCCTGAGAACCCCATCTCTACAATCTTCCTGAATGCTGATTTCCTTTCTCCCCTTAGCACCCACACCTCTGACATCTGAGTGCCAGGACCATGAATATGTGGACTGTTCCACCAGGGACATTTGCAGCATTCTCCAGGTGGGGAAGCAGAACCAGGAGGAGAAAGTGACTAGTTTGAGAGCCACCTGCCCTGCTTACAGCATAGGATGGTGGAAAACGGCGGATGGCAGCTCCTCCTGTGCAGCCTGTTGGTGACAGCAGACAGACACACTGCAGAAGACATGGCTGTGTGTTCCCAGTGTCACCAGAAGGGCGCCACTCAGTCCTGACAAGACATGTGCTGTGTTTGCTTCCTTCCTTCCTTCCTACCTGCCTGCCTGCCTTCCTCCCCCTCTTCCTCCTCCTTTTGCCTGTCCTGGGGCTTGAACTCAGGGCCTGGGCACTGTCCTTGAGCTTTCTCAAGGCTAACACTTGAGCCACAACACCACTTCTGGCCTTTTCTGTGTACGTGGTACTGAAGTATCAAATCCAGGACTTCGTGCATGCGAAACAAGCACTCCCGCACTAGGCCATGCTTCGGCCCTGTATTTGTTTTCTTAATTAACAGCTGTGTTTGAAGTCCTATGCCCTGGGAATCCTGGCCCAGATGGAGTTAATATTGGCTTTGTCTATCTGGCATGCAGCATGTTGGGTACATAAGACCCAGATTTGTCCCAAAACTCAAGATATATGCAAGTGCACCCAATGCCTACCCATGGCTGTCCTTCCAAGTGTCTGGTGCAACCTAGCTCTCAGGATTGTGTGCGTGGCTGAGTGCCAGTGAGGGTGGGGCTTGGAGTGCTAGGTCAAGGACAGCAGAATGGAATTCAACAGCAGAGGGAAAGAGCTGTAACTTATGCAGAGTTAGATAAAGAACAAAGTCCCAGCGTTCAACTCTGTAGGTTCAAATCCTAGCCTTCATCCTTCCTAACCAGAAGACCTCAGCATGACTCTTTAGTTTTTGAGATTTAATCTCTTCTTCATGGAACGGAAGTGTTCACAACAGAGTGTGCTAATTGGGACAGATAAATTTGCACATGTGTGAATGATCCAGAATGGGGATCTGTAATCTATTCTGCCATGTGGATGGCACCACAGCCCCGGGTGTGGCGAGTTCACAGCAGTGCAGCGAGTTCACAGTGCTTCACGCTGGTGTTATGAGCTCACACCAGTACGGGACGTTCACGGAGGTTCATGCTGGTGTTATATGTTCACACGGGTTCAGTAAGTTCACGATGGTTCGGGCTGGTGCTGTGAGTTCACTCCAGTGCAGTGAGCTCCTGGGCCTTTGGAGGGGGAAATAGTCTATTAGGGATGAGGAGCCCCCGTGCTCGACTTTCTGGGCAAACCACTGAGTCCCCATCCCACACTGTGGTCCTCCCTAGGCTACAGCTCTCCCCTTCTAGGACACAAAATCCTACTGTGGGTGACTTCGATGGAACCAAGTGGAATGGAGGGAGTTGAGCCGGCCTCTCCCTCACTGAGGGTGGGCACGGGGCTGCGTGGAGCTACATGAGGATTTGAATGGAGTGTCTCCATGGGAAGGACCCGGATGAGAGGGAATGACTCGGACTGGGGCGGGGTCTGCTGAGGGTAGAAAGCAGGCAGCACAGAGGTAGACGGGGTCTCAGGGACAAGCACGGAGCTGACTGACACTTTGTGGGCAAGCAGCACCCTCAGGATTCGCCAGAGCACAGGGAGTGCGTTTCCAGTGGAGGGGGTGAGTGAGACGGCATGAGCAACATGTGAGCCCCCCTCGCCCGCCCTGCCCAGGATAGCCCTCACCTGGAAGGCTGAGGAGCGCTGCCCAGGCCAGACAAGGCCAGGGGTGGCCCGCGGAAGAACGCATGCTGTGTGGTCCAGGAGACTGGAGGTCAGCGATCCTACATGCTAAGGCAGGGTGGGAGCTCGGAGACAGCCACCGGGAGGAAGAATCCGCTTGGGATGCCTCGAGGGCTCTTCTGTACCTCCACCCACCCTGGAAAACTGGAATGGAGTTGAAAGAGAGCAAGATAACCATGACCGCCTGGCTTCCTAAGTCAGTGCTAGGTCATCCGGGCCCTTCTGTCTGTTTCTGGACTCCAGTTCACTGCCTTCTTGGCTCTGATTGGTTGTAGGTGGGCTGGGGTCCAGAGGTCATGTCCTATCTCTCCTCTTTCCGAGTTGTTGGGAACACAACTCTGTGTGCCTCTGAGAGTGTGACGCCAGCGGACTACACAAGCGCTTGGGTGTGGGTCTGTTTCAAAGGCCTGGACCACATAAGTGCCACCTCAGGACAAGTAATGGAGCCAGAATTGTTGCCTGTAGCATGAATAGGGGTGTGAGGGGCTGCTCTGCTGGGTAAGAGCGGGGAGGGGTCAGCCTATAGTAATGCGATGGGGCGGAAACAGCACCCCCTGTCTCCCCTCTCCCCTCCTCCTCCTCCTCCTGCTGGCACTTCCCACTGATTGGACCATCTGGAAACCCAAGGGCAGAAGCTTCTGTTGGTGGTTTGTGCCAGCCTATGAGGGAGATTGGGGGAAGAGTGGATCTCGGGGACCAGTGGAAGATTCCAGCACACGTGTCTTCTTAAGCCTGGATCCTCGTGGATCAATTCTTAGCCGGCTGCCTACCACAAATTGGGTGCTCAGGAAATGCTTATTGAGCTGAATTGATTTGCAACTGCCTGACAGAAATTGGCTGCAACCACCAAGTACCAATCGATTTTCTTTGCCAGCTCATCATTTGCCTTTTGTGGAAGGAGAGGCAGACACAACCCAGCTGCGCATGTCCAAAGCCATGAGAGATGCTCAACATTCGTGGAAAGGTGTAATGTTAGGACTCTGTGCAGCAGCTGCCTTCACTTGGGGAGGCTCAGGACCAAAGCACCTGAGAGACAACATCGCAGTGTCAACGCAGTGCCTGTAGAGCTTCCATGAGGAGCAACCCAGAGACACCCCTTCCTCTGCAGGGAAGCGAGTTCTGCTTTCTCCACTCTGGGATGTGTTATGGAGGCTGACAGGGGGATGGGGAGCCTTTCCAGGTCATAACCGGGCAGCTAGATGGTGATGCCAATGATACTGGTGGTGGTGATGGTGATGGCCGAGGTAGTGGTGTTGTAATGGTGTTGGCGGTGATGATGATGGTGGTGGTGGTGATGGCACTGTATAATTCTGAAGACCATATGACCATTGTAAGCATCAGGGGGAGGAAAGATCACTTGTACATCCAGCTACTGCAGACCCAGTTCTCAAAGCTACTTGGAGAAGATAGTGAAGACCCACAAAATACAGAACGGGATAGGATAGGCAGGATAACAGCACAGAGAAGTCAGACAGTAATGGAACCTGCTGCAGCAAGCCCTGGATATTCTCTTGCCTCTTTTTGTTATTGTTGTTGGTCCTAGGGTTTGAACTGAAGGCTCCACACATGCGAGGCAGGTGCTCCGTGACTTGAGCACGTCCACTCCTGACATTAATGAGCCGAGGCTCTGCTCAGCTCAGAAGGGGGTGGGGTCCACGCATGGATTTTAGGTTTGCAGTAGTTTTATCTCAGCTGTGTTCTTGGCACTTCTTTGATGGGCTGGACTGTGTGAGACAACCGAAAAAGTAGAAATCGGGCCTGAAGCTAACAGACCATCAGAAATCAGGCAGGGGTGAGAGGATCTGGAGTTTTAGCCCAGAACAGCATCAGTGAGGGTGGAAACTTCAGTGGGCGTGAGAGAACACACAGGGCACTGAAACCCCTGCAGGATGCCCTCCACATGCCATCTGAACAATAACACTGTGCAAGGCCTTCCAGCCCATGATACTGGGGTTAGATAAAACAGCCAGGGAGGGATTCGTGTTCTTAGAAAAGAGACCACCCCCCCTCCCTAGGAGCTATCGGGACTCGTCCAGGAGGGAACATTACCTGGGAATCACCATCTATGAGACACAGGTCCTCACCACACCCAGAGCTTTCCAATGCCTTGGTCTTGGACTTCCTGGTCTCCAGAACAGTGAAGCATCAACATTAGCTGTTTGCGTCACCTAATCCAAGGTATTTATGTGTTTCCACTATCCAAGCTTTGTCCTTTTCCAGACGTCCCAAGTTCTCACTGACGCCCCCTGGTGGCACTTGTAGGTCATGCACAGTGGTGTCTGCGGCATTCTCACAGACAGACCTGCTAGAGGAGGCGTCTCCTCTGAGGCCACAGGAGCTGTTGCTTCATTTATTCATGGCGTTGGCCAAGCAATAGAAGGCGCATTCTGAAGAGGAACTGACAAATGGAAGATACCAAAAGGTGAAGGAGATAGGCTTATTCCAGCCCCAGCACACATGCTCTCACTTCTTTCTGCCACTGTCTGGTAGCACTAACTTGTCTCAGAACCTGATATTTTCAGATTTTTTTTTTAAACTTCATATTGTTTCTTCCCAGTGTGGGTTTTTAAACTGCAGGCCCACACAATTCTTCTCCGAGTCGGTGTGTTTTGGTCCGAGGGTACTGCCTTCCATTGGTTGGATGGCGCCAACATTCCTAAGTGTGCCACCACCATCTTGACAGCCAACCTTGACTTGTAAAATATTTATAAAACATAGCACAGGCCCTCTTCTCCCCTCTGAAATAGTTAGCTGCCAAAGGTGAGCCAGACTTGCCAAGAGTACCTGCAACCCTGTGCTTACATTGGCTGTGTTCTGCAAGGAGGCACAGGACACCGGGTCTTTTATTAGACATAAGATATTAGTGGAAAGGGTGAATAATTGATTGTGAGTGCCTGGGAAGCTCAGAGGAATCCCCAGGACGAGAGTTTTGGTGCACTAGATATGGAGCGATCCACAGTGGCTCCTCCCACCAAGTTCAAGTAGGAAGTGCTGGTTCAGACCGTGCCAGCCCGCCTGGGTTGGACCCCCAGCCCACCTCTTACTCAGGGTGCTAAGTGTCTCTGATTGTCTCTTGATCCCTCTCTCCTCTCCCACACTGCTCTGTGCACAAACAGACTAGACTCTAGGCCCTGCCGCCACTAGACGTCAGGAAGGGAGAGGCAGGCTGAGGAAGTACCCGGCCCATTCCCTTCCTTCCTGCTAGGACACTGTGGGCTCCACCAGATGTCAGCCACATGTTCCCTCAGGGACCCGTTCACATGACTCTTCTATCCAGGCCCCAAGGACAAACCCTTCTTCTCCTTTTAACTCTCTGTCTCTGTCTCTCTGTCTCTGTCTCTCTCTATGTCTCTGTCTCTCTCTGTGTCTGTGTGTGTGTGTGTATGTGTGTGTGTGTGTGTGTGTGTGTGTGTGTGTGTGTGTGTGTGTGTGTGTAGGCAGGCCATAGCTTCCTGCATCACTTGTCTAAGGGAAGGGAACCATCCCTCTCATCCCCCAAACACTGTCCATATAATTATACTACACTTAGGTTCACAAAATTTTTGACTTGATGGTAAAAATGATACACTATTGGCACTCTCAATGGTTTTAGTCTCTTAGTAGGCCTGTTCTTTTCTCAGACTTACCATATTCTATTTCTCATCATCACCTGCAGCCATACAGGAGGTACATGAGCTTGAGCTAGTTATTTCGCTTCTATCCCTCAGTTTCCTCATCTGTCAGACAGAAATGATGGTGGTAAACTCTACTTCAGAGGAGTATTCTAAGGGTCAAATACACTAACAACACCTAGAACAGAGTGTGTGGTCAGTGGATGTTGGCAAAGGACAATTACCCACTGGAAAAGTCGTGGCAATGGGCTGTGGCTTGAAGGTCTGGTGGGGTGGGAAGGAAAGGATTTGCTGTACAGTCTTTAATAGAGAAAAATGCCAGTCATTTCCATCTATGGCATTTCCAAGTATCCAGACAGATGATTTGTACATTGTGTTTTAGCCTCGCAATTAACAATCTGTTGAGTGCCTACTGCTATCAAGTCGCCACACGCTGTAGAAATACGAGAGGCACATCCAGGACCCTCACTTCCCTACCCCTGCCTCTGGTTAAGTGGAAAACCACCCTGCAGAGCACAGAGGGATGCAAGGATAGGAAACACTGGACACTGAGGACACAGGACCCCAGAGTTAGGGAAGGTAGAGAAAGTAGCAGAGAGGGAAGATAAGAAGGAAGACATTGTGACCTGTAGAAAGGAAGTAAAAAGCCAGCTATGGCTGAACATTTCCTTGCTCAGCCCTGGTACATAGGAGAAACTTAATAACTAATGAGGGCAGGCAGGGGCAGTCCTATTTCTGATATGTAACACAACACAGGTGGTCTACAGCAGAATCTCTGATCTCTCCCTGGGAGAGGCAGGGTCCCCTAGAACCTCAGAGAATATGGATAGCTGTGCCCCTGGAGTATCTCTTCTTGCTCCCCTACTCACCTGCCCTGGCTTTGTCAAAAAATGTCAGAAATCTGGGGCTGGAGGAGAGGAAGAAGAAAGACACAAAGAGACCTTCGGCTAAGCATCTGAGGAGAAGCCTTCAAAGGCAATTCACTCACTCCCTCTTTTGCTCATTCATTGAATAATTCATTTAATAATATTGAGGGTGTACTATGTATTAGTACCTGACCAGGGCTTCAGAAATAAACAAAATAATAGTATAGCTATATGGTCCATTCTTACAGTTCTTATGGAGGGACACATCCAGGATGGTGAGCCCAGGCCATGGTGGCCAGATTGAGGGCTCCTGGATACCCAATGTACACAGTTGTCTTTGCTTCTGATAGATTTGGGAAGTTTGCTCTGTGGGTGGCTCTGGGTCAGGAGTCAGGATAAAAACCACAACTGTCTATGAAAGAGAACTTGAAGTATCTTAACAGTGTAGGAAGCAAGGAATCTGAAGTCAAAAGAACTGATTTTTCTCCACTTAACTGCGTGATGCAATGCCTTGGTCTGCATCTGCCACCATCTTCTTATATGCAACCAGGGGACAGTCACACTAACTTACTGGATCTCTGTGAGGACAACGTGAAAAGCCATATATATATATATATGGCACCTGTAAGTCCCTCGGTACCGCAAAGCTTTCCCCTTACAGGTCCAGAGGTTTTAGTTCACCTCCATGATCCACACAGTCCCTGATCCATTTGGGAGGTGAGGGGATGCTGTCCGTGGTGCTGATATGTTTTGGGCTCACAGCTTCTGTCCTCTCTCAGGAGACACAAATATGTCCTTAGGAAGATTCCCCCCATTTTGTGCCGGGTGCTGGGGGCTGAGATCTGAGGATTGAAGTTCAAAGCCAGCCAGGGAAGGAAAGGTTGTGAAACTCTTATTTCCAATGAACTACCAGAAACCTAGAAGTGGCACTGTGGCTTAAAGGAGTACAGTACTAGCCTTGTAAAAAGAGCTCAGGGGCAGTGCCCAATCCCTGAGTCCAAGCTCTACAACTGAAAAAATAAAACAAATTTTAAAAACCCGAAGATTCTTCCAGCAAGGACCTGCTCCGTGCTTGCTGTTTGTGTGGTGATAGAATAACAAGCGCTCTGGAGGAAACTGTGAAAAGAAGATTAGCAACCATCTCTCAGCAGCAGGAGGAATATCAACCAGTGAGAGGCAAAATATGGTGGTGTTTAGAACAGTTTCCAGTAGCATGACACCCAGGCAGTCAGTCCTACCTACATGGCCTCTAGATGAGTGACTCAAATTCTCTGGGCTTTCTGGCTCCTAAACAGAGTCATAATTCTTACTGCATAGTGTGGCAGTGATTATTAAAATAACTACCATGCATTAATCAATAGTATTGTCTTATTACTCCAAATTCCAGCTGATATATTTAGGAAAGGTGTTTAGCGCCATGTCTGCCAGACTAAGCAACCAATAAAAGACAACTCTTAGCCCAAGAGCAAGCAGCTGTATGCATACCTGTCCCCCAAACACCCCAACAACTTGCAGTGACTGATGAACAACCAAAATTGTGCCTCTTGTACCAAGGCAGCGAAAGTTCACTATACATGCCATCTCCATCAACATCGGGAACAGATTCTCTCCTATCCTGGCTTTATAAGGAAGACCTAGAGACAAATAAGGGCCTGATTTTGAACCCAATCCCGTTTGATTCCTGAGCTTATATGCCTGGATGTTTTAGAGGAAGCTCAGACCATCCATGATACTTCTGTGTGCTATACCAGTGAATTGCTGACATCTGGTCTTTAGCAAGAGTCCCCACAGCCCTGAAAGGGAAAGGAATATCATACAAAGCCATGGACATTCCCCAAAGGAATTCAGAGTCTCCCATTCCTGTTTCTTGTCTCCTGGGACCACCAGCTCCCATCTGGTGCCTAACTCTCCCCACTCATAGCCTCCTTGTTCCATGGGCAGGCCACCTGGTGGGTGTGTTTTGATAAACTGCAAGGTTCTAAATAACACATCTCTGCCATTCTCTCCCTTGGCACAGAGAAACAGATGTTCACAGAAGGCCAGCTCAGATATGCTGAGCCCCACAGCAAGCAGACCCTTCCCCTGGTCAGAAGTCCTTGGCTACAAAGCATAGCCCCTCCCCACCCCACCCCACTGGTGTGCCAAGGCGACTTCTTCATGATTCACTCCTCTCAATAAGCTGATGCTTCTGGGAGTGGTCTCCAAATTCAACACTACATCAACACTTTGAGTGCAGGGCAGATAATGGGCATCTTAGTCTCTTAAGACTCCATGTTCTGCACATAGCTCGTGGGCATGAAGTGTAACAGCAAGAGTACAGGAGTGCACGTGGCTTTTCCACGGGCAGGACCAAAGGAGGCAGCGGGCCTCCCTGGCCTGTCTTTTTGCCATGTCCTCCACTTGGCCAGCAGGCTTCACCTCTGCGTCTGATGGAGGTGTTATTTGCATTTGTGAAATGCAATCATATGTGTGGGTCTGACAGGGGTGCTGCAAGAACTGAGAAGTTTACAGATGTAAAATGCTTGGCACTCAGTTTGAAACCTAGTACGTGATCTGTAATGGCTCCTGTCACCACTCTCCTACATGAGCTTGGGCAAGGGGTGACATGTGGCCTGGGGACTACTACAGGCAATTCCCCCAACTCCCATAGGATCTTTCACTTGGCCTGGAACAGGCCTCACCTCTTTCAGGAAGCATTCTTCCTCCCCGCCCCCTCCCCCCGCCCATGTCCCCAGGTGATAGAAGGGGCCCCAGAGACACCCACAGACCCTCATCCGCACTAGCTCCATGATTCTTCTGCATTATCAGCATCTGCTCCCTCCAACCGTGGCACCTTGGGATAGACAGAACCTTCCAGGCCTCTGGTGTCCCCAGCTCCTGCACAGATGCAGGCCCACATGGTGAATGCTTTTAGTACATGGGATTTAAAATAAACAAGCTGTATCTGAATTAGAACTCAGACTGTCTTTCAACCCAAAGCCACCTGCCAGGATGGCCAGCTACATGTCTAGAGGTTAACGGGGAGTTGGAGGCACGGCTCAGGTGGTAGAATGCCAGCCAATGAGAAAAAGCATCAGATACTGAGTTTGAGTCCCAGTCTCAGATCAAAAGAGAGTGGGGGGGGAGGGAGGGAGAGAGAGGCAGAGGGAGAGAGAAGGGAGGGAGAGAGTGAGGGAGGGAGGGAGGAAGGAAGGGAGAAGGAAGGGAGGGAGGAGGAAGGAAGGAAGGAAGGAAGGAAGGAAGGAAGGAAGGAAGGAAGGAAGGAAGGAAGGAAGGAAGGAAGGAAAAGATAGATTAGCAAACTTCCCCAATGTCATTCCAGAAAAGGAAGCTAAGATCCCTCCCAGTAAAGAGAAATTAATTCTGTGCAGAAGTAAATCCCTGATGGGCCTCCTGGGGAGGCATTAGGCTCCCCGCAGCTGGAGGGAGGCGCCTCTACAGACCTCCCTTCCCTGGCTACTGCCAACTCTTCTTCTGCTCCGCAGGCAGACTGCCAGGGCCTGAGGGATGGCAGCCGATTACTGGAGACTGAACATTTCAGCGGCACAGAGGGGCCTCTCAACAGCCAACAGGAAGCCATTCCTCCTTCCTTTAAACTGTTTATTAAACTACAAAGTGAAACACAGCAAGGAACTACAATTTTCTACCTCCGCTTCCAATTAGCCAGCTATTTCAATGCTAGAGTTTTTCTTACTTTAAGAAAACCTCTGCATAAACTGGAAGTAGAGTACCTGTCCCTCAGGGACCACCATGAGGGCTCCAAAACGGAAATCTATCCAATGCAGTCTTCTATGAACTAGCCGTGAGACCTCTGGCACATCAGGTTTCAGCTTTCTGAGCATCAAGGTCAAATGATCCGGGTAGCTGGGCCTGTCTGAACAGTGCAGGGAGATATCAGGAGATAGGGCTGTGGCTAGGTCAAGGGCATTTGGCTAAGGCGACTCATCTCTTCTCCTCTGTAAATGAGCCTTGGCGTTGCTCAGGCTCTGAGAGGCTGGGGATCAAAGAAGGTACAGCCTGCCTAGTCCTGAGGCATGAGTCCTGGACAAAGTATGCCATCATGGTAAACCTCTCCCTCTCCCTCTCCCAGCCAGGCACTTGTTTAAGATTTAAGACAGGATCTAAGACTGCAATTATTGGCTGAAGGAATGTAAGAGGAGATTTTCTGGAGAGCTTCTGGAAAGATGTCTAAAAGAAAGAAAGATGGACTATAAACATAGTCAATGGTTACAGCGACTGAATATTGCTGTGCAACTATCTGTGGAAACATCTGGAAGTATTGCAGCCATCTTGTAGCCATGAGGAGACAGACCTGGGAATAATGAGTAGCTCACAAAGACGATGGGCAGAAAGCACATGGGTCCTTGATCTGACACTGATCAAGCCATGGAGTTACCTGCCCCATCCCTGTATCTACTCGAATTTCTGCTACATCTCCAGCCCTGCTTTGTGATGGTTAATTGGAAATGGTGTCTAGTTTTTCTCTCTGAGTTGGCCTCACACATTGATCTTCCAGATCTCGCCTCCTGTGCTGGACTGCAGGAGGAAGCCACTAGGGCCTGGCTTAGCTCTATTTCTAACCCCCTGGGCCAAGTGGTCCTAACCATTCCCATTGAGCTCTCCTGAGCTTCAGAAAGAGTCGGCCATGTGTACTTGTGCAGCAACTCGGACCCAACAGTGCCCTTTCAGCTTGGCTTCTCAGCTCTAAAACAATGTTGCAGTCATACCCATGTGCATGCTCTCAGCATACGTCCACATTTGCTTGTGTGTGTGTGTGTGTGTGTGTGTGTGTGTGTGTGTGTGTGTGTGTGTGTGTGCATGGGCCAATACTGAGGCTTGAACTCAGAACTTGGGTGCTGTCCCTTCATTTTTTTCCCTCAAGGCTGGAGATCCACCACTTGAGCCACAGCTCTACTTCTGACTTTTTGCTGGTTAAGTGGAGACAAGAGTCTCTCAGGTTTGTTTGCTTGACCTAGCTTCAAACTGTGATCCTCAAATCCCAAGATGACAGGCGTGAGACACTGGCTTCTGCTCTACCTCGGCATCCTATAGCAATTGTTCTTTTTGCTTCCATTCCTTTGTGGATACTTTAGAAAACAAACCACCAACAACAACAAAAATCCAGCCCCCCAGGAAATCTGAGGCTCAGGCTTCAGCAAACCTGCACCAAATACTTCCCAGACCACAGAGGCTTTTGCAAACAGAGCACCATGTCAACATCTTCTAATAATACAACACGCTCTCCTCGAAGGCATGC
The DNA here is from genome assembly GCF_031878675.1 of Megascapheus bottae. Lineage (NCBI taxonomy): Eukaryota > Metazoa > Chordata > Mammalia > Rodentia > Geomyidae > Megascapheus > Megascapheus bottae. Next base: position 26,561,129 of record NC_143522.1, read on the forward strand.
CACAGACCTGTGGCTGCTGTGGCCTGCTGACTCATCTACCCTCAGAGGAGGGTGGTACAGTGTGGTTTCTGGGCAGCTGGGGCCAGCTATGTCCGGCTTGCCACCTCCAGTACACTGGCTGCTCACTATACTGGCTCTCGGGGGACAGGGGACATCCTCACCTCCCACCTGGGAATTCCTTGCCACAAACACGGCAGCCTGTGTGTCAGGAGGCCCCAAGCCCTGGCCTTGTGGGAATACGTTACAGTGACTTCAATCTCCACCCCACAGTGGCCGGCGCTGCCCTCCACAGCCCCACCTTATCCATCAAGGTCACTGGAGCTTAAGTACTCATGTTTATTTGAGCAGAGACCAACTTCTGGGCTTCTTTCCTTCTGGGCCTCAGCTTTCCTATCCTGAAAATGGGAATCAAATACCACATACAGAAGCCCCAGCCTGGTAATAGGTGCCCATTAGGTAAATTTTGGCCCTCTATTTTCAGTGCCCTCTGGGTGACCCCACTTTCCAGGGTACCCTCAGGTGGGCACCCAGCCCTTGCAAACAACGTTCTCATTAGACCTTTCCCACAGCCTTCAAGTTTCCTGCCAGCACTTACATTCCAGGAACTGATGTTTTCCTTGTGCCTGTCTTATCCTAACCCCGCAGCTCCTGCAGAACAGTGATCCTTTTACACAAGCTAAGGGGACTGCCCAAGCCAGTGGCTGAATTAGAGCAGAATGGAAAAAGTGAACAATATAAATAATGAGTTGCCGCAGTGTTCTGAGATGCTAGAGTTTTATTTTTGTCAGTATCAAGGTTTGAACTCAGAGCCTTGCACTTGCTGCTGCTTGAGCTATACCCTCAGTCCTAGTAGGTTTTTTGGGGTAGTCTTGTGGATTGAGTGGTGCCTGGAACGACAGCTCCCTAGCTGGGATAATAGGGGTGTGTTACCACACCCAGCCTCACTGATGGAATTGTGAGGAGGATTGTATGGTGACTTTCCATCAGCAGACTCAGGGTAGCCTGTGATTATCATCAAACACATGTGTACACAACACACACACATACACACACACACACATACACACACACACACACACACACACACACACACACACACACACACACACACACACACACACACACACTGGGGAGCCACTCAAGCTGGCAGGGAATCCTTTAGGTTCCATGTTAAGTTTGTGCCCCTAATCTGGACAGGCACAGTGGGGAAGGCTGTGTGCTCTAGGGTGTGAATCAGCTACCTCTCTGTGTAAGACACAGTGTGCTCACCCACCTTGAGCCCCAGACACTCAGAAGGCCCCTGCCCACCTCCTGCCAGTGAGCTCTGCCTATGGGAGGCTCAGTTTCCGAAGGGGCCTAACCCCTTCTCTGGACTGCAAGCTTGATGAAAGATTAAAGCAACCCCGAATGCTCACAGCCACACCACAGCTACTGCAATGCCTGGAATTAATTTCCCTCTGGCATTCACACAAGACCAACCAATCTGCTTAAAAAGCAATGGGTTTTCCCTATCCCCCATTTCTCCCCACTCTTAGTCCTTTCTTCCTCACCCCTCCTTCTCCCTCCCAGGAAGAAAGCTGGTCTAAAAAAAGAAGGAAAAAACTGCTACCCTTGCCATCTTCTCTGTCCCTTTCCTATCAGCTGCCCGTTACCATGGTAACCCAAAGCCATTTTCCTCCCTCTTTAGGGCTCCTCCCTCACCTGATGAGTGCTGCTTGCATGCCTGGTTGGTCTTCTCTCTGTCCCTCCCCAAGCCACATTTGGGGGTTCCCTTGTTTAATTTTAGAGCTAGCTCCTCACCCTGCCTGCTGTCTCCAGGGGCGGGAAAGACCATACCAAACAGCTGCCTACAGAGACCATTCATGCTGTGCTCACGTGCCAATGGCAGGTCCAGGGAAAATGTGTCTGTGCCTGCCACACAAAGGAAGAGGACTCGGTCTCTCAAGTAAGGGGAAACTGAGTCCCAGAGCAGTATGAAGACTGCCCAGGTGCCGCAGCTGGCAAGAGAGTCCATCTCAGAGCCTATGCCTTCCTGTGGATATGGTAAGTTCCATGTCTTTGTGATTATTCACCTTAGCCAACCCTCTCCCACCACACACAAATCTGCAGGTCCATGCCAGTCTCAGAGCCATGGAAATGGGCAAGGCTGGCTAGTCTTCCCCAGACTGCCCTGGCTCTGACTGCAACTGGTGGAGTCAGGACCCAGAGTGTTCTTGGGCACAGATAAGGCAGAACTCCCTGTACCTCATCTTCCTGTGGCAGCAGACTTACGGGTGCCCACGGAGTCTCCCTTCTCCCCTGCCCTGCCTGGCTCCTGACCACGGCACTGCTGGAGCAACTGGCACTGTTCCGCTTATCTGACGACTCCCCCCGTGAGGTGATGTCACCCGAGCCACACTATCTGCAGGCAGTGGCTGCTTATTTAAACATACACACACACACACACACACACACACACACACACACACACACACACACACACACACACACACACCACCCCCCTCTTCTACTTCAAGTATGCTCATAGCCTGATGGCTGTGGCTCACACCCTAGAGACTCAGGAGGCTGAGATCTGAAAATCGGGGTTCTGAGAATTGATTCAGAATCGTTTGGTTCTGAGCATTGATCAGACTCCAGGAGGCACCCAGGGGGCTGAGGACCGAACAGCACAGGCTGCCTCTTTTCTTTGCAGGTCCCAGGCTCTCCTTGTTGGTCTAGAGCTTCTATTGCAGATATGCAAATAACTCCATGGCTTAGTGGGGCGAGATGCAGGACACACCTGAAAGACAGGGCACAGCTGACAGTGTACAACTGGCTCTCAGGTGAATGCACCTTGCTGAGCCCACACACCTGGGTCCCCCTCTGCTGCAGAACAAATGGCTCCCTGGAAGGCAAAATATATAATGGGCTATCGGAGGGACCACACCTGTTAATAGAAGTCACCAATGGCCACACAGTTGTCTAGAAGATAGAGCAATGAAAGATGCCATTAAGGGGAAGGAGCTGGCAAGCCTGGCATTGTTTAGAGCCACATGCATCTGAGGATTATAGAATCTCGGGCCATTTTTATTCTTGTAAAGTACAAATAACATAGTTTTAAATCATATTAAAAGGATGGTTCCATGGGATAAAATGCATCCCCAGTGCTGGGCAACTATCCCTATTACCTGTCCCCATACTTTGTCATTTTCCCAAACCACAACTCTGCCCCCCCGCTTGAAATGACAACTCTCCACTCTCCTGTCCTCAGACCCCGCACAGCTACCACTCAGCTTCGTGTTCCTGTGACTCTGCCTGCTCTATGTGTACGTGGAATCACGGGACAGACTTATGTCATGTAGCACGATGTCTTCCTGTGGGGCAGGTATCAGAATTTCATTCCTTTTTTTTTGCCAGTCCTGGGCTTGAGATCAGGGCCTGAGCACTGTCCTTGGACTTTCTCAAGGCTAGAGCTCTACCACTTGAGCCTCAGCACCACTTCCAGATTTTTTCTATGTATGTGGTACCAAGGAATTGAACCCGGGTCTTTGTGCATGCTAGGCAAGCACTCTACCACTAGGCCAAACTCCCAGCCCAGTTTTCATTCCTTTTTGAGCCTTCACTGGGCATTAGTATACATTGCTTGCTTTGAACATTACTATTAACAATGACCATCTGAGCTGGATGGAGGTGGGGGGGCACACTGAAATTTGGAGGGGACTTGTGCAGAGTTAATGGTGGATGATGACCCAGCCTGGGTCAGGGGTCCTTGGAGGAGCACTGACTTGAGTCTCTGTCCACAGGGGGACAAGGGGTCTCAGAATGCAGAAAGTGACCTTGAGCAAAACTTCAGTGTGCTCCTGCACTGGACACCGGCCACCCAAAGCTGACTGGAAATGAAGTCCTCACGAAGGACATGGTCGGCAGTGACTCGTTCTGTGAATATTTGCCCTGGGTTCTGAGAATTGCAATGTGATTAGAGAGGAGTTTTGGAAACAGTGACTTGTTTGCTGTCTGTCCCTAACTGTTGGCTAAGTGATTCTCCATAATTGTGCATAATATCTCCATGCCCTCGGAGAGGCTTGCATAACACAGGAATGAAGCCGAAATGCCTAAATCACAAACACAGTGGGGATGGGTTACCCAGTGTCCCACGAATATCATGCACATAGCCCACTGTATATCACCCCGAGTTGTAGATGAGGGCCAGCGGCCCTCACAGGGTCCTGGGGTAAGTTGGTCTCACAGCAGGTGGTTCAGATGCAGGCCTAGGAGATTGTGGTGTTACCAAGAGGCCTGGGCTTCTGACCTGGCACATTCAGAGAGGGAAAAGAATCTGACAGTATCACATTGAGGCACTGCAGGTCTTCCTGAGTCAAGCACCTATACCCCCAGCCTCAGTGCTGCTAGACATCAGGCTTCTCCACCCTGTGAGAAAAACCAAGTCCCAGACCTGCATCCCTCTTATGAGAGTCAAGGAAAAGACATGCCTCCCACTTGCCCTGCAGCCTGCCCACCTCAGCCATCCCTTGCCTAAGAACAGATAATTAGATAGAGGTTAGACACAGTGGGGGAGCATCCAAGACAGATCTTAGGGATCCAAGTTCCCAGGAATTTCCATTCAAAATTCAGCACTGCTGAATTGGTCAGAACCATGGACAGTAACTGCCACTTGTGATTCCTGAAAGTAGATCTCAAAGACTCCAAGATTCTAGAGGCCATGAAGTCTACTCCACGTGCTACTGATGACCTCTGGTCCTCAGATCAGAGAGGACTGGTCAGCATCAAGTGAGACCCAGGTCCTCTGGCAAGCAGGATTTTCCTGTCCCTGTTGCACACAGCACCTGGGATGCTGTTAGATTCCAGGCTTCTTGAAGCACCTGTGTCACCAGTCTGGCGCAGAGAAGGCGCTCAGTTCCTGGGTTTGACTTTTAGGTTGAGCTGACTCTTTACAAGTGACTCTCCTTGTGCCAAGGCCAAGGAGTGCTTCCCCTGGGAAGTCCCTAAAATGCTATGGCCCAGCGTGCCTGCAGTTTAGCAGTAGCATTGCTAAGAGCAAACCTTCTGTGTTGCCATGCTGTTTTCCAGCTATGTAAATTCTCTCATCAATAAGACTGAGCATTGTGAATTTATATTCTGTGAATCCTTGGTGATTTGCACAGATATTTGTAGGATAGTTACATGACACACTGTCAGGTACAGATAATAAAGAGAAAGGGAAAGGAGGGGAAAGAGGAGGAGGGAAAAAGAGGAGAGGTGAGAAGGTGAATTAAGACAGACTTAAAGAGAGTAACACAAAGGGAAAAGAACATATCATTGGGTTATGCTTATTGTTTAATGGCCCACAAAACAAAAGAAGACCCTCTTAAGCAGCTAAAGCTCATTGGCCATAGTTGAGATCATCTGATTAAGAGGAGAAAGTGGACATTCTGACTCACTGCTGGTTTAGAGTCAGCTCCCCTGTCCTCACACCCCAAACACAGACAAGCAAGTATTGATTCTATTCATCTTCCACCCTAGTGTAGGCTCTGGGAAGCACCTTTGCAGGCACTCATTCATCACCAGCTGTCGTGTCCCCAGGGCGGGAAGCAGGCTGCTGGGTAAAGCCTCCACTGGAAGCTGTGGAGAGCCCGCCTGAGTCTCAGAGCAGTCGAGGCTCTGATGCAGCTGCTCTGTGCTAAAACAGGCTAACGTTGGCCCGTGGAAGGACAGTGGAGTCAGGAGGGATGAGCCTTCTCCGGGCAAGGAGACTGCATCTACACAGCCAAAGAAGGACCTTGAGGGCTCCAACGAGGAAGTATGGGGTTCTCCTGATCTGACAGCATGTGGTCACTTCTGGGACCACCATGGCTCTGCTTTGTCTACTGAATCAAACCTGCTTCACCAGAATGTGTAGCACCCTGTACTGGGCCATCTGAGACCCCATCCCAAGCCCACGTGTTACACCCTGGCCCATTGGATTACAGTTAAGTCATGTGGCCCTTTCCAGCTTCTGTACCTACCTCTGCTCTTCCCCCCCTCAGATGCCTGTCTACCTGACTCCCCTACCCCCCCAACCCCCCAGCCACCTGGGGCCCTCACACAGCTTTCAGGGTCCTGGGATGAGTCTGTCATCACCAATGGTACCACAGAGATGGGTCTTGTGTGTCCCTCCCTGGACCCCTGCATTAGAAAGCTGTATTTCCTCCCTTCCTTAAGTCTGGAATCCTAGAGGCCAGCAGATGTGTGGGCTAGACCCTGGCTGATTTCCCAACATCTCAGCCCGTTCTCAAGTCCCTTACCATGTAGTAAAATGGAACTTGGGATCCAGGCGTGGAGATGTACTGCTGTGCGGGCTCCTGGAGGAGCAGTAGGAGCTGCTCATGAAATCAGGAGCTACTCCAGGACACGACGGTCAGCCAGCGCCAAAAGGACCTGAAAGCTGGCCCAACCAGAAGGCCATGGCCTCATCATACAGTAGATGGGAGGAAATCCCTCCCTCCTCTTCCATTTCCTTCTTTCCCTTCTTCTCCTGCTCCCTTTTCTCCCCACCAATGAGGAAACATTTGCCCAATGGCTCCTTGGGTGGAACCCACTTCTGGAACTGGCCAGCCTTGTGGATACTAGAGAACAAGATGGAAGTGGATCCCTGTGACATCACAGACCTGGGCCAGGTGCAGACAACTTCCTGGAGTGGACTGCAACTCGGAGTCCACACTCACCCAGGGTCTCTGTGGATCCACATGCCCAACTAATCTCTACCCACTGTCCTGCTTGGAGACCCAGACCCCAAGAGGCCAGTACTGGAGGCTTCCCGTGTTCCGTATTTAAAGCAATTGTCAGAAGGGCTGTTCTGGTTGACTAACACTGCCCAAGTAAGGTTATTTAAGGTTCTTCTTTGTGTATCAGCATCACACAAATGTGGAAAACTCCTTTATCATAACCAGTCATATCTCTCCAGGGCTTCAATCAATTATTATCAACATGTCAACGTTGGTTGTTTTTTTTTTCTTTGTAATTGATCTACACCTAGTTCCTGAGTTCTTTTACTTAACTCTTCCATTGACAGGAAGCACACACTCCAGGACCTCGTCTATCGAATTGTCACATTTGTCACATGAACTGTCTGTACCCCAGGCACCAGGCAGCAGCTTGAGTTTGCAGCTCCACTGGGCACTGGAGGGATTGCTGGAATAGGCTAGCTCTTCAGAGCAGCTACCGCCTGGAGATACTGACTGCCGGAGGCAGAATGGGCGCATGGACCCTGGGTCTCTGCTACCCATCAGTTTCAATCAGGTGCATTCATTTGCAAGACACTGGACTTCCCTCAGCTGCCATGTATAAGGAGCAGTCCAGTGTGGGGACAGACAGGATGGAGAAGGAGAGAGGACAGGCCTCATCCAGAAAGCATATTCTCTCCCTGTGTCTGTCTGTCTGTCTGTCTGCCTGCCTCTCTCTCTCTCTCTCTCTCTCTCTCTCTCTCTCTCTCTCTCTCTCTCTCTCTCTCTCTCTCTCTCTCTCTCTCTCTCTCATTTGTTTTTCTCCACCTGTCTCTCCCAACCTTCTCTTCTCCTTTCCCTCTCTCTCCTCTGCTCTTTCAATGAATCTCTGTGACCACAAAGTCCCAAATCTACAATGTTCAGCTGGCCCCATGTCCAGTACTGGTTAACTCTGGACAAAAATCTCCAGGAGATTTTAGTTTCCCTGCCACAGGGAACCAGTGGAGGGATGCCACGCACTGCCAGCTGGTATACACAGACCTGTCTCTTCAGCCAGGATGAAAGACAGGGCAATTTGCAAAAATGTCTCTACAAAATGAAAGCCACTGTCCACTTGCCTCCACTCCAATATGTCTTGTTACAACAGAAGATTATGTCATACAAAAGCCATTCAAAAGCAATGTTCCTTCAAAGGCAGCCTTGTGGCTTTGCCACCCAGGCTGTCTGACCTTGGGTAAGTGGTACCTCCTTGGTGCAATGATTACAGGTAAGATGAGGCTGGCATTAACTGAGCATTGACCAAAGACCCAGCACAGTGAATCTGCACAGTCAGTAAAAGAGAAAACGGAGGCACAAAAGAGTCCTAGCTCCTTCCCCAGAAGCTCTTGCGGGAAGGGAGGCCTTGCAGGAAAGCTGAATCAATTGCATGAGGCTCTCGGGAGCCTTGCGCTGCTCAGTTCACATGGAAGGGGGCCCAGCCTCCACACGTGGGACGCCCCCTCCCATCCTCTAGCCAGCTGAGGTTCTCTCCTCCCCGCCTTGGCACCCAGCACTTGGGGGGCCAGGGAGCCAGCCCCCCTCCCCTCCAGCATCCTCAGCCATACCCACTGAGTGTGCTGACCTTTTTCTCCTGGAAGGTCACCTCTGAGTCCTTACCCAGCCCCACAAGGGAGAATGTTTCAGCAATGTTAGTGCCCAAGTCTGGGGCCCTGCCAGCAAGACACGCAGAGCAGCGGCTGGAGACAGACATGGGGTCAGCGCCCACACTCCGGCTGGGTACAGGGATGAGGGCAGTTTATGTGCACAGGACTCTGGCCCAACATTTACTGAGCACCTACTGTGCAGCTGATAGACAGCAGCACTTCTGTCCATCTTCCCATCCCAGGGTCCCACCAGCCGGCCCGAGGATTTGATCCCCAACCACCGATGGCCCAGGGAGCAGCTCAGAGAGATTAATCACCCCCACTCCCCTCCACACCACACACACACACACACACACACACACACACACACGCACTGTACATACCACACGAACATCATACACAGGGAGGAAACCCAGCCCAGGAGAGCTGGTTATGTTCTAAGGCTTCATAACATTTGGGTCTCCCTGTGGCGATGCTGCTTGCAATGCACTCGCTGTTCCTGAGCAGAGGCGGAATTCATTTTCCTCCTCGAGAACCTGCCAGAACTAAGAATAGGCCTGGAACGAGGGGAACAACGGGTGCTTAACAATGCTGGGAGCCAGAGCACAGCCTGGTGAAGCACTCCTTGGCTAATGGAATGAGACTGGGGAGGGAGAGGGAGAGGGGAGGGAGAGGAAAGGAGAGGAGAAAGGGGGAGGGGTGAGAGGAGAGAGGGAGGGAAGAGGAGGAAGAGAGGGAGGGGAGGAGGAAGGCACAAGAAAGGGAGAGAGGAGAGGGAAGGAGGAGGAGAGAGGAGAGAGGGCAAGAGAAAGAGAGGGAAGGGAGGAAGGGGGAGGAAGGGAGAGGAGGAAGGGAAGGGAGAAGGAAGGAGAGGAGGGGGAGGGAAGGGAGAGAAGGAAAGGAGGAGGAAAGAAAGTAGGTGGGAGGAGGACAGAATGGAGAGCCAAGCCGCTACCATGAAGGCCAGGCTAGGGCCACCTCCAGAGGGACAGGACCCAAGTGTGCACACAGATAAACACACACACACACATACCACAGAAATGTCACACACATACACACACACACACACACACACACACACACCCCTCCAGAGGGACAGAACCCAAGTGTGCACACAGATAAACACACACGCACAGATACCACAGAAATGTCACACACATACACACACACACACACACACACACACACACACACACACCTCCAGAGGGACAGGACCCAAGTGTGCACACAGATAAACACACACGCACACATAACAGAAATGTCACACACACACACACACACACACACACACACACACCCCTCCAGAGGGACAGGACCCAAGTGTGTACACAGATAAACACACACGCACACATAACAGAAATGTCACACACACACACACACACACACACCTCCAGAGGGACAGGACCAAGTATGGACACAGATAAACACGCACACATACCACAGAAATGTCACACACACACCTCCAGAGGGATAGGACCCAAATGTGAACATAGATAAACACACATGCACACATACCACAGAAATGTCACACTCACACACACACACACCTCCAGAGGGATAGGACCCAAGTGTGAACATAGATAAACACACATGCACACATACCACAGAAATGTCACACTCACACACACACACACACACACACCTCCAGAGGGACAGGACCCAAGTGTGAACATAGATAAACACACATGCACACATACCACAGAAATGTCACACTCACACACACACACAGACACACACCTCTAGAGGAACAGGACCAAGTGTGGACACAGATAAACACACATGCACAGATACCACAGAAATGTCACACACACACACACACACACACACACACACACCTCCAGAGGGACAGGACTCAAGTGTGCACACAGATAAACACACATGCACACATACCACAGAAATGTCACACACACGCACACATACAAACACCTCCAGAGGGACAGGACCCAAGTGTGCACACAAATAAACACACACCCACACATAACACAGAAATGTCACACTCACACACACACACACACACACCTCCAGAGGGACAGGACCCAAGTGTGAACATAGATAAACACACATGCACACATACCACAGAAATGTCACACACACACACACACACACCTCCAGAGGGACAGGACCCAAGTGTGAACACAGATAAACACACATGCACACATACCACAGAAATGTCACACACACGCACACATACAAACACCTCCAGAGGGACAGGACCAAGTGTGGACACAGATAAACACACATGCACACATACCACAGAAATGTCACACACACACACACACACACACCTCCAGAGGGACAGGACCCAAGTGTGAACATAGATAAACACACATGCACACATACCACAGAAATGTCACACACACACACACACACACCTCCAGAGGGACAGGACCCAAGTGTGAACACAGATAAACACACATGCACACATACCACAGAAATGTCACACTCACACATACCTCCAGAGGGACAGTACCCAAGTGTGAACA